>NW_020447675.1:1757815-1770294 GCF_003343035.1 Apteryx rowi
AAGGTGTGTAGGCTTGGGCCCCATATAGATTATAATACCAAGCTGCAATTAGGGGTTCATGCAGTGCCATAACTAAGAAGATATCTTCTATCTTCCCTCACTCCCTGAGGTGGCTCAGGGTGAACTTACTTTCTTCCACTAGAGGCCAGGTAATCATTCTACCCTACCACAGGACTTCATGATTAAATAACAAAATTATCTTCAAGAAACATCTTTCTCAAAGGGCGTGTGGGTTTTTGGGGTTTTTCTTTTTTTTTGGGGGGGGGGGTCTTTTCAGTTAGATGAAGCAGGCATTAGATGGAAAAGAAGATCTTTGTTTCTTCAGGGCTCTTCTCTGATCCAATTTCCTATTTGCTCTTAATGGCTCTTTTGTACTTGAGATTGTCACAGAGAATTTTGTCTGCACAGGGCACTAAGTAGTGGGACCACAAGAATTTCTCACAGATGATAAACATTTAGTAAATATATTTAAGATAGCAAGGCTGATGTTCCTACTGCTGTTCCTCTCTCCTCCCCCCCCCCAAAAAAAAGACCCCTTGAAATTTATATCAAGAATCACCTTCAAACAGAACCTCTCTTAGCAACTAGTTGCAACGAGACAAGTTTAATACTTTTTTTCCTCACAATTTGGAGGTCACTTCTGTTAAGTAATGAGAGTATTGCTATATTTATTCACTAGCTGACTAGTGAAAAGGCATTTTACTGCACTGTAATAAGACTAGGCATTCAAAACTTAGAAGCTTCAATTCACAGGATCAGGGGGTTTTTTGGTGTGTTTTCCCCCCCCACCACCACCATTGTCAATCCATGTGATATCTGAGTCTGACTTGGAGTGAACTCTTAATTTCTCCAGGGTGGATTTTTTTTTTTCTGTCCTGTCAAAGGCCCTTGGGATTGATATCTTAAAATAAACTAAACAATCTCTGTTTTGTTTTAACCAATTATAAAGACTTCATATAAATAACATCCAATAAAATCCCAAGTGCAAAACATTGCAACAATCAGAGTGCTTTCTTATGCATACAACTTTCTGTCTATTCCAGATGAGAACTTGCAGGTTTATTTACTGAATTTGTTGAATTAAAGGTAGTTGTACTTTGTGCTCTGACCTTTATTGTTTATCTGTATAGCAGTATTCAGTATAGGCACCTGTAAAGGAGAAATCCTAACTGTGCCACAGTATTTTTGATTGACAGTATTTGCAGTAGAAAAGGCCTAGAATCTCTGAAAATTGTCCAAAAAGAAAAAAAAAAATCAGTTTGTCCAGTCTTAATCATATGATGAGAAACAAATCTCTCTCTCTCTCTCTCTCTCTCTCTCTAATCAGGAAAGACTACACTGATCTAGTTGTGAGAGACTGCTGCTATTGCTGAGTCTTGGAAATGACCACAGTGATAATAGTTTTTAACTGTGTTGTGGCATTTTGAGGCTCATGTCCCTGTGCTGAGCTCTCTGGCTGGAGCCCTGGAATCTCCATCTTGCCTCTGTTCCATGGAAATCCATCTCAGAATGGGGGGGAAATGGTTAAATCCTGAAA
Organism: Apteryx rowi; assembly: GCF_003343035.1. NCBI lineage: Eukaryota > Metazoa > Chordata > Aves > Apterygiformes > Apterygidae > Apteryx > Apteryx rowi. Next base: position 1,759,353 of record NW_020447675.1, read on the forward strand.
ACTATTGCTGCATCCAGAAATGGTTTATTGCCCAGTTTCAGTTTACAATGTTGTACAGTTTAAATGGCAAATATTTTGTCTTGTTAATGATAAATGTTAAGTGATCAGTTTTCAAGGTGCTTTAGAAGTTGCCTATGACTTTACTCTGCAGCCCTCACTTGCTGTTTTAGGGTTTTGTCTTTAACATTGTCTATATTCTTATTGGTCCTTTTCCAGTTAGTCATTGATTTTTATAATGACAGCACAGTAAGAATAACTGCCCATCATTAGCAAGTGCTTCTTGCTTGGAACCTAAACAATTATCAAAGAAAACCACCTATCAAACTTACCATTCTCTTCTTTCTCCTTCCTCAGATAATATATTGACTGTAAGGAACTCCTCTTAAGAAAATAATTCACAAAGTCGCATCATCCTCTCAGCTGCATGGGTGCAGTTCTTTCTAACTCCTTTTGGAACTAGCTGTGTTTTCATGGCCTTTTACAAATACATGGAAGGGAAAGGAACAGTCTTCCTTCAGTCGACAAGATAAGTCAGCTGACTCTTGAAGACAAGTACTCCCCCCCCACCCACCCTGAAGGAAAAGGTGCAAACACTGTAGGAAAACTTATCCAACAGCTACGGTGATATCTTGAGCTTCAAAATACTCTTGTTCCACCTCCTGTATTGCTAACAGCTTCCTCTGTGACCTTCAGTGACAAACTCATGTTAGGGTCTAACTCGCTTACATTTAGATGTTCTAGTTTAAGCAGTCATCAAGGGCATCTGCATAGGCAGTGGGGACAGACAGACGTGTCCAGAGGGTGTTTTAAAACTTGCTCTCTGAAAGTCTGAATTCCCCAGGTACAAATGGGGATAAAGCACTCTGCTGCATCAGAAAGGTATCATGAGGATAAATGCATTGAAGAATGCAAGGCATGTGCACTTTGACATTACAGCTGTGTTAGTGTTGGACACAGATCACATTGTGGAGACTTTGCAATAAAAGTAGTCAGAAAACTTACTGTGTCAGGGTAGCTGTGTGATAGAAAATGGAGTTTGGATTGGCCTGTGACTCTGAAATTTCCTTAGGCATTTGTGATGATTGAAGATACAGAGGCTGTAAGAACAGTAATTACTGCCTTCAACTAGAGGACTGAAATATTTCTGTTCAGAGGTGAGCTGAACTCTAAAAGGGTAATGAATACATGCAGAACATTAAAAGGGAAAATGAATGGTAGCTCCAACTGATCATAAGCACTAATGAGGGTTTGCAACAATGAGCAATAAATGAGCAAGCTGAGTAGAAAGCAAGTATTACTGTAGAGAAAACAACAGGTCTTCACTACAAAGACACATATCTTGGTGTAACAGCCTGACAGCAAAGGGTACTCTTAGAGGAATCTGGAGGGAATGTAATCTTTGAAGATTGCCTAGAAGTAAGAGCTCAAAGCTCACAAGCTGACTTAATCAAAGCAAGTCACCCATTAACTTTTTTTTTTTTTTTTTCCTGGAGCTTTGTATGTCACAGGATCTTTCCTCTCTGGACAGAGAAGGGCTTTCTCTACACTTTGAGCGATCTTACAGCAAGAATACCGTCAAAAAGCCTTTTATGCCTTGCTTTTACACTAGTACAGGTTTTTGTTTGTTTGTTGTGGTTTGTTTGTTTTTCCCCCAATGTGAGAATGGAGTTTGTATTATAGACTCTTGTATTTATTACTATTGCCTTGTATCTTGTTTTAGTTCCTGAATCTTGATCCAGGATTTCCCCTCACTATGGGTACTCTGAAGACCTATTCTGTAATGGAGAAGCAGTGGGATACCAAACAGCAGCATCCTACCGTGAAACCCCATTATCTTTCCTGAAGCTCGGACACTGATCAAATATAACTGGCCATAGTGAAATGGTGTTAGTGGACATGGGGGGGGAAAACTGTGAGGGGGCAATCCTTCCTTTCTGGGAAAGGAGGAGCAGTGAACTGAATCACCAAAGCTGGAGAGCTGAATCCAAAGATGTTTGTAAAGGTTAAAAAGCCCTTCCTCTAAGGCCTTCTGCTTTAGCAGAGAAAAGCACTGCATACTTCATCATTCCCTCACTGTAACTGTCAAAGAGTTGCTATAGACCCATCATGTGGATTAGCTTTTGCAAGGGGGAAGAATATGGAGATAACGAGCAAGTGGCTGGGTTGGAGGGACAAGGCCCTCATTTGAATGCCCTGCAGTTGCCTTGGTCACAAGACAGAGTCTGGCAGAGCTGCTCTCCTTCTACTCCCAGTCTCTGCTGTGATCATAATCAGAGGTCACGCCATGAACTTTGCTAAATTTGGAGCTCTGTTGGTATTTATCATTCCAGCAAACAGTATACTTGCCAGCCCAATGAATTAAGTAGCTCACTGGGATGAAGTTGCAACACATACCACTCATTACTCTATTGTGAAATAAATAAAAGTATTATGGAATAGCATAGATTATCAGAAAAGGCTATAGAGGACCACCATCCTCTTTGTCCCTATGCGCAGGATTATCAGGTCATAGCATAACTTTAGAAACAGGGAGTTGTGAAACTTGCTAAAAATTACAGGTACATAACAGCTATAAACTCCTTGTTATTTAACCAGTTTTGTGTTCTTGATTTGCTTGGCCCTAGCTACATGGTCAATTCTTCTTGCTTAGGAAACAGAGCAACTTAAAGAATGAGTACTATGATAGTTACGGCAGTATTTCATTTCAATACAAATCTCTCACAGCTCTGTCTCTGAAACAGAAGAGGGGAGCCCCATCCTTCTCAAGTACGCAGGCTTGATTTTTTTTTTTTTTTTAAGACATAAATAATTCTACATTCATAGAAGAAAGTAAGCTGTTCTGCTCTCTTCGCTGCTTACGTATGGCCAGTATGCTGTTAAACAAATAGCATGCATTTGCAGAAATAAGGGAAACATTTCTCCGAATAGCTCATGGCATTAAAAATGTGGTGTTAGGCTAGATTATGGGAACATTAAAGAAAAAAAATTTTAATAAGAAAATGAGAAGCAATTTAAGGATAGGGAGAAGAATAGCTGGACATTTTTAAAAGGAGCTGAAAAGCAGTAAGAGATATATCAGCATAGTAAAGGCAACTTTCAAGTCTGATGTCCTGAGGGACTTCCATTATATCGATAGATACCTAAGTATTTGGGGGAGGGGGAAAAGAGGTAGTAACAATGAACTCGTTTGGCTGCAGTCAGAGGCAGAAGGAACAAAAGACTCTTCTAGAGAAGATAAATGACACCTCAATATTAAAAACAGGAAGATAATTATTTTACCAAAATTTGTACTTTGAAAGGTAGTGATACAACACTTGCAGGATAAAGGGTGAGTGGCCCATATTTGAATGCTGCAAAGAGTCTAGGAAATATGTAGGGAGGAAAAGTGATCATCCTTGTTGAGGGGGAAAAATGCCTCTTTGAGCAACATGATGGTGATCTAGGTTATTATAGCAGGAGAAAGGACTAAGTGATTCAGTGCAACTGCTCTACTGGTATCAGTAAGAATCAACTCATTCTCATCTGCTGTAATCACGTGTAATTAGGTCAATAATGAGCAAATGAGTATATTTCAGGCTTGGCCTGCCCACATTTGATTTTTGATTTAGACTTAGTTCTGCAGTTTTATTGGCTTCACATGCCTTGAAAGAGGCAGTTTCAGTTTGTGACCCAGGACACTCTGCAGCCATTTATTGTTCCCATCTTAGCAAAAATGCCAGGTCTATGAATAAAGCAGCAAGAGGAAATAAGCAGTAAAACTGTATCTAATAGCATTCATTAGCTCATTCTACTAATAACCAAAGCACTATTTAACAGCAATATATATATATTATTTTCCTGTTTAGCTTAATGACAAATGCTCCCATTAGGCTTAACTTTTAATTTTGTAACAATAACCAAGGTCTTCACTTTACTGAAAAAAGAAAGTGATGATTGCGATCCAATGGGAACAGATGGGGATTAGACTCTATTATATATAATGTGTATATTTGTAAACCTAGTTGTTTTAATAACTCCTGGCCAAACTGGCTTTGAAACATGATAGATATTCCATAAATGAGACTGGCACAAAAGTTTTTGTTTCTTTTTCCTCTATTCCCATTGCCATGTGATTTCATTGTTCTCCACAGTTCTCAGCCCTGCTTTGATTATTAGACATTGAGTCCATTCTTGGACTTGCTATTCTCAAATCAGATCTGGTAAGTTGTAGAAAGTAAGCTCAAATGTTGCCAGGGAGCCATGTTGATTACTTATCTCAGTGCTCAGAGTTGCACTTTCATGTGAGCAGCCTTTCTGCTTGAATTCAGATGCTGAAATTCTTGCTGCAGCTTGCTTGGATAGCATAGCTCTCATAGGTATGTCAACAGGCCCTGTGGCGTGGCCATTATTTGAGTCAGGTGGTTAAAAAGCAGCAAATAGATTAAACAGCAGAGGTCAGAGCAGTGCCCCTCTGCTAGCATTAGAAGTTCACAGACTTTATTTTAACGATACAGGTGAACAAGACAATTCAGAATATCATCAAATATTTCTGACAAATATCTTCACTCTCTGCTTTCCTCTAACATACTTATTCAAATGGACCCTTCAAATCTGTATCTGTAAGAACTTGCAAAAAACAAAAAAATTTTTGCCCCCTCCCTATGCAATACAGAACAAGTTAACAGACTTCTGATAACAGAGGAACCAATGAGTCAAAGCACCGTTTAAAAGAATGGTACTTTATGGTGCAAAGACAAGTGATCAGACCAATGACCAGATAAGAGACTTTTTCTCCAGCAGGTCTTTGATGTTTACAGTTCCCAGCCCACTCTTGTATTTAAACTATCATAAGGAGCTTCAGCTTCCCTGAAAATATAAAGCTGATCTGGTGCAGAGCTGTGCAGTTAAAAGTGGGGAAAGAGAGAGGTGGGATCTGAGAATATTGGGAAGGGTTTGGAAGGAATATAATATCAATATAAATGTTAATGCTTTTATTTTACATGAAACGGGGTCCGGAAAGCCAGGCTTGATGTAGGATGCAGTAAATGAAAGGAGCAATTGAGACAATGAGAACAGCTGCTCTAGTATTTTTAATTCCAATGGTATACTTTTGAAGTGTGATCTCCAAAGGCTGTGTCTTCATTGAGGGTGGAGGGTCTGTGGTTGGAGAACACCAGCTGGGAGGAAAACTGTCAGAAGCTTGCATAAAGCACCATTTAAAAGCTGAGTGCACTGGTTGAAAGCAGGCTTTTAGTGGGTTACACAGACAGAAAACTGGTAGACGTTTGGACAGAGTATAATAAAAAAAAACCTTGTTTTCACTCTAGTGAGTTTTAAATTATGGAAATTAATTAGAGACAGTCCAAGGAGGCAGATGACCATGGGTACATTTATACTACTACATTAAACAGAGCTAGTCACAGATGGGCAATGCCCTAACTACATAGCTTTTGGCCATGGGTTTCCTCTGGGCCCCCATCCAGTCTTTGTATAGCATAATGATTATTTCTGTGTGGTGTCTAAAATCGTGTGAAGGCTTGGGTTTCAGTCTGCCAAACCAGTGTTTTCATAGCTTGAAACTGAGGGCTTGGGTTGCATACCTTGACATGTAGCATGCTGACTACTTGGGGATCCAGAGTCTGCTGGGATAGTGTTGGAGGACTGTGTAAGAGGAAGGAGCCAGACCTGGTTTAGTCATCTCCATACTGTCTCCTGGGAGCAGTCTCTGGCAAGTGTTATCCCCTTGGCATTATTTGGGACTTGTTGACTCAGGCCAAATCTATGCCAAGGAGTGTGTTAAGCGGTGTGGGTGATTTAGGGCCCAGTGAGTGAGCTCACTGCCTGGTCCTGTTTTACTAAGCAGTACAGTGAAAGTGTTTTCATTAAAATAGAGGGGATGGGAATTGGTACAAGATCAAAAAGGGAGTACAGAACTGGTGACTAAATATGGCTTTGCCAGTGACACTTGGGGAATCATGGCACTATGTGCATGTTATGCCTATTAGGCCCTCCAAATGCAATGACTGTCTTGTTTCTCATGTGGCACAGTTTCACTTTTCCCCAACAGCAGTGTCCTCTTCGCCTCAAAACCACCCAGCTCCATCCAGCATTATAGTGACTATGGCTTGCTCTAAAGGAGAGACTGTTGGAGCAAAGCTAAAAGATTTATTGAATAAAGGATTGCGTATGGAAGTAGGAAGTGCTAATATCCTTGTAGACAATGTCAGTGCACTGGTGGAATACCATAGACAACCTCAATGGGTGCAGGGAAGGATTAATAAAATAAAGCTGATAAGAGATTTTGGGGCAAAATTAGTTTAATTAAAAAAAAAAAAAGACAAATCACTGAACCTGAAATGTGCAATCTGAAATGAAGCTCTGACAAGCTTCAGCAGAATCCAGGGCAGGGCTGGATTGCTGGGTGCCTACCAGAAGCCAGATCCTTTGCCCCCACTAAGCTCAGCAGACGGACTGCACCAGGGTCTGACGTTCTGAGACTGGGATTTCAGATGCTGTGACTCTAGGGCAGCCAGATTCAAAATGTAGGAGCAAAGCACCTGGGATCTCCACTCCAGCTTGAGCCATAGGCTTGGGATCTTGGGCAGCAAAACTGATGTGATAGTTGATGCTCACGTGGACAGTTTTGGAATGACATTCTCAAATTCAGTTCACCAGAAATTTTGAAATGTTTGGGTTCTGGTCCAAAATGGGGAAGCCCCCCCCCCCTCCAAAAAAAAAAAGGGGGGGTAGGGTGAGGGGGAAGAGAAGTGTTTCCAGTGAGGTGGAAATTCTCCTTTTCGGTCAGATTCACAACAGGATGATTAGGGAAATGAAGTAGAAAACATAATTAGGGAAATATCCATTCCTACTACAATCAGCTGTTGTAGCTGTCCCAGATCTGTCTCTGGCAGATTTGGGGAAAAAATACATATGAGCTGGTCCCAAGATGTGAGTGGATTTACAGATACAACATACTTTACTGGAACCACTCAGACACATACATACCAAAACTCAATAATGCTACTGTTGTAATTCTTGTTCTGCCTGCTCCAACCCGTCCTGCCCAGCTGTACATTACTCTGACTTTCTTCATTACAAAGAAATGGATAGAACTTGGAGGTCCCAGTCCTTTAGGCAGCTATGAAATCTCAGGATTGATGTTCTCTTTCTCCTCTACAGTATCAGAAAAATGATCAGAGTTCTATAGATAAGAAGCCTTCTATCTATAGATAGAAGCTATGCTTTCTAATATTCTATGTTTCCAGAATAGCAATGTATAGTGACTTCCATTATATTTCCCTGCCTTCAGGAAAGTTAATGATTTATTTCATATTCTAAATTAAACTTCAGGAACTCAAAGTAAATATTCCAGTGGCACCTCTATACAGACACTTCAGCCAGGCATTGATTTATCTGGGAGCAGAGGTAGAGACAAACAGAACTTTAACCCAGTACCATGAGTCTGTGGCAGAGACATGGCCTCAGCCATGCTGACCTCCTCATCATGTCAGGACTACATCTGCCACAGACATATTAGCTGAAAACTACTTTGAAGTTATCAACTGAAAAGGTTAAATTTATGAAAACAGGAAACGGCACTTTTGTGACAGCTGTTTCTTACTAAGAGAAGTGCATGTAAACATAAAATATAATAACTGTATAATGTAGTACACAAGAAATCATGAAGGTGATCTCTGGGGTGAAAGTAGATGGTGTTCTTGCTAAACAGAGTGTATGCAAGTAGTACAAGTCTCTTAACATTACAGGGCCCTTCTCTTGGCTGTGTCAGATGACTTATGGGATTATTTCTGTATGAGCTATTTCTAGATGTGGCCTATGTCAGAGGTTCTAGTTGGCTAGATGTCTAAGCATCAGTTTACAAGTGTCAGGATCAGTGGAATTTTATCAAGTACAGTTAAAGGGAACTGGACAGGACACATCTGCTGGCGCTTCACTTTGAGGTTATAACTGTTCTGTTAAAAAAAAAAAAAAAAATCTAGGTAAATGTCATTGCCATTGAGTGAAGCCGGTTAAAACATGACATTTGCAAATGCCTTCAGGGACAATATCTAAAGTATACTGGTCTCAAGTCAACAGTGATAAATAAATGCACAATTTGATTCCACCACAGGGAATAGAAACATGGGATTGGCATAGAAGTTTGAAAAAGACCTATTTGGTCTTTCTGTTCTGGGTTTCTGCTCACCTGGTTAATAATATTTAAAAAAAAAAAAACTGTTTAAAAAAATAAATAAAAACTTGCTCAAAGAGAATATGAAATAAGTGACATGCTAAGATTTAATTTTAAACATAATGTCTCATTCAATATGTATTTGACTATTTCAAGTTCACAAAGCAGATTTGAACATTTCCTTTAAATAAAGGAATAACGACAAACCAAGTAAAAAAAAAAAAAAAAAAAGTATGAGGATATACAGGAAATCCACAAAAGGAGCATGAAAACTTAATACATGATGACAGTAATGACTTAATTGACAAAACATACACTTACTTAGTATGATAAATCACAGAATAGTACTATTTCGTATTAACAGTTATAGTCTTGTGCTGGTCCTGAATTCTAGAGTGGAGAGGAAGTCAGTCTTGCTAAAAGTTTCTGAGTATGAAAGAAGAAAAGAACACATCTGCTACCATTATTAGACCAAACCACCCAAGCAGAGAATGTCTGGTATGGAAGCCTTTGTCATGAACAACTTGCCAAATCATTCAATGCACAAGATTAGAGAGTCATGAGTGAGTTTAACTGCCCACAGAACCATTAGAAAAGGAATACATCAGGACAGAGATTGATTAGCAAGCTCTAAATTGAAAAGCATTAGTCATCATTTTTGGCGCAGTAGAAAAAACAAATAGAGGAGAGAGTCTCTTCTAGATGTGGTTCTAACCAGTGATGTGTAATTGTTTGAGAATATCATGACAAAAAGCAACTTGGAGATGGTAATCATGGAGCTATAGAATTCACAATCCTAAGAAAGAAAATAGGGAAAACAATAAACTAATGTAGCTGAAAGGAGACCTCAGTCAACTCAAGTCAAAGTTACATTTCCTTTGACTTTCTTTTCATGAATTTATGTGATTGTGGCACAAAACATAAGCTGTCCTATCAAAAGAGGCCAGGAAAACTAGTAAGAGATGAGTTAAGGTAAACCAGAAGCTTTTAATTGATCTCAAATTCATCAAGTTCAATGTGGAAATTAAGTCATTTTAAAACATATATAACAGCATGAGTATATAAAAACATTCGAAAACCATGACATAAAAATAATAGGCAGTTACAAAAGACTTTAAAAGGTAATGTGCATTAATAATAAGATGAAGAGCAAGGAAAATGCTGCTTGTTATTCCTGTCCATTCAATGGGGGAGGAGGGGGGAACAGGACAGGACTATCAACTGATGATTCCAAGAAAGTCAGCATATTTAAAACCTTTTTTTTTGTCAGCTCACAAAAATGACTAGCAAAATCAATTGCATGACAAAGGGTTACTAGTTCAGTCTAGAGCAGGGAAGGAACAGGGTAAGAGAGTGTTAAGAAATGTTCTCAAGTCAGCTGGACCAGATTGACTTTGGCCTGGGATATTTCAAGAATTAGGTGAAGTAGTCAAATTAGCTATTGCTTGAGAATTCATGAAAGATGGGTAAGATGTATAAGACTGGGAAAGGACAAAAATAACAGCTGACTTTAAAATAGAAGGGGAGAGGGCAGGGGAAGAGTAGCTAGGAAATAATAAACTAATCAATTTAACTTCAACTCATAGGAGAAAAAAAAACCTAGAAATAAATAATCAAACTATTTGCAAACACTTGAAAGATAGCAGAAAAATTAATAGCATGATAAATAATTTGTTAGTGCATATAATTTCAAACCAATTTTCTCTAATTCTGTGATAAGGTGGTGTTGCTGGTAGGGTTCTACTAGGACCTACCTTGGGTATGATTTTTATTCTGTGTTCTTATTAACAATCCAGATAACAATCTTATTAAACTTGCAGATGACACAAAGTTAAATAAATGTGTTGGAAGACCTCATTCAAATTGAGAATCATCTCAAAAAAATGCAGAATTAGATTGAAAAGTGACTGAAATGCAACAGTGATGATGTACTTCATTTAGGTGGGAATAATCAAATACAAAAATACAGGCTGGGGAACAACTATTTAAGAATTAATTTTTCAGAGAAGTAGCTGGAGATAATAGGTAACAAGCTGAATATGTGTCAAAAATAACATTCTACTGGAAATGAAAAAGGCAAGGAATATGTAATGACTTATAAATACTATAGCCCTCAGGCCTTAAAGACTCTCTTCCTTTACTCAGCACTAATAGGACCTCAAGTAGAGGACTGGTCCATTTTGGGCACTATACTTTGGGAAAGATGCGGGCCAGAGAGAGTCTAGAACAGTACAAGTTAAGGTCTAGAAAATGTGATCTATGAAGAAAGATTTTAAAAATAGAGATTGTTTGGCCTAAAAAAGAAAAAAGACCGAAAGGGATGTGGCAACACAATTCAAGTAGAGAAGAGAATAATCTGACTACTATTTCCACTGTGGATAAAAAAATTCAATAATTAAAATTGTAGCAAGAAGAATATAGGTTAGGCATTAAGGAAAACATTTTCTAATAAGAAGTTTGTCAAGCTCTCATACAGACGGCTTGGGTAGATAGTGGGAATCTTTACCACTGAGAATTGTTAGAAAAATTATCAAGCACGCATCAAGAATTAGGGATGGTTAAGCCTGCTGTGGGACATGTGAATGAACTACATCAGGAGTAGGCAACCTGTGGGTTTTAACCATGTTTGGCTTCGGAGTAATTTACGTGCGGTTACAATGTCAAGCTTACAGCACACAATGAGCAGGTTATGGGAGCTACTGCTTAATCTGAGTCTCTGCTGCTGGACCTCGTACTAACAAACAAAGAAGGACTGGTGGAAGATGTGAAGGT
>NW_020447675.1:1772359-1780070 GCF_003343035.1 Apteryx rowi
AATCCTGTGCAATGTGCTCTAGGTGACCCTGCTTGAGCAGGGGGGTTGGACTAGATGATCTCCAGAGGTCCCTTCCAACCTCAGTGATTCTGTGATTCTGCCTATGGAAAGAAGTAATCAGGTCTTGTTTAGACTGAAATCATGTGTTTTCCTGGAACCTAGCTTTATATTCAGCTCAGCCCCGTTCCATGATGGCGCTCCGGAGTCCCAAAATAGACATTGTTGTTCACAGGAATCCTACTCCTTGGCCTTTCCAAGGTATATGGTATGCATCACATGGCTTCTGGCCAAAAGAAAATATTGTTATGCAGCTCCCTGAATCAGGAAGGTTGGCCATCTTTGAACTGGATGATTCTTCAGGCCAGTTCTCTATCAGCTGATCTCTGCCCTCACTGCCTTTCAGTACCATGTTATGAATGCTGAGAATTGTCAAAGTACAAGCATGCAGGATGAAATGACTTTGAAATAACTCTGTGCAGCAATTTCACCCAGGCAGCAGTTGAGGGCCAAAGGACTCTCCATTGTGTGGATGGACAAACAAACCTTTTCCATGAGGTGGAATGGGAAGTCCATAGGAGACCCCTGAAGAGGGAGGAGAGAAGGATTTTTGAGCAAGAAGGGGCCAGAGATCTGCTTTTTGATTGCAAAGTAATGAAAGCTTAATTAAGATTTCTGAAGAGAGAAATGTCAGTGTTTTGAACTGGCCTTCTCTAAATTTGTAAATAGCTAAATTAACTGGAAAAGGCTCTTCCCTGCTAGCTATCAGCTTCTTATAAAGGAATGTAACCTAAAAAGCTGTATAATCTTCTACTTCTTAGGAAGAAGACCCCATAAAAATTCATCAAATTCATCAAATGGCATTGTGGATGGAGTTTTCTGTTCATTAGGTGTATGTCCCTCATAAATCACATTTAGACTTGTATCGTGCCATTGAACAATTATATTATTAAGAGAACTTAGGTATTTTTGGATGAGCCTTAATGCACACATAATGCAATAGAAGTCTAGGTAAACTCTGCCACAATTAAAAAAAATAAAAATTAAAAAAAAAAAGGCAGTTCAATAAAAACCCTGCATAGCTCAATAGAAAAGTCAGGGAGATGAACATAGGGAAAAAAGTTGAAAAAAAAAATTTTTTTTCCTCAATGAGGATAAGAGGAAAGCCCTTCAGATATCTTTGGTTGAACATAAGCAGGAAATTAAGAGAGCTAAAAGTGAACTTGAAGAGCACCTTGCTCAAACTGATGCTTTTCATGTTCAAACTGATAGTAAAGTGTTCTTTAAACTCTTCAAAAGAAGGAAGTCAGGGAGTTAGTGGGACTGCTTGATGACAAAGATATAACAGGGGTGCTCAGGGAAGATTAGGCCACAGCAGAGAAATTCAGTGAATCCTTTGTGTCAGTCTTTACTGCTGAAGATGCTGGAGATTCCTACACCCAGTGCATCCTTTGTAGCACACAGGTCAGAGAAGCAGTAATAAACATATACATAAAGTATACATATACACATATACATATAAAATGTATATAAAATTTTATTAGAATATAAATAACATGTAATTTCCTATATTTTATTATATAAAATATAGAAATATTTATGAAAAATAAGTAGCATAAGTCACAGGAAAACAATCATAAAATGTGGGAACAAAGGGTTTATGCTCTGGGAACTAAGATGTAAAATACTTTGAGAAGAAAACCACTCAGGCCTCTAACATGCCAGAACTTAGGAAGCTAAGTACAGGAAAGCAATCCAGGAAAACCCTATTTCGCTTTCTTACACCTTTGAGACACTTTAGACACTAGCATTTGAGGCAGAAACTTCACTGGACTCCTAAACTTGTGCTGTTGTCAGAAGGAAATGGAATGGAAGGCACGTAGGTGTAGGAAGTGGTTTCAGGCCCTGGATTCCAGTTTTGCAGACATGCATGGTCACAATCCTCAGATAAACACTGAAAAGACTAAAGGTGGGATTCAGTTACCTGCTATAGTCATCTAGCGCTATTTTGGATGCCATAGAGTATCTGAGATATACACAAGGTGGTGGCAGATATGAGATAGCACCTCTGGGCTCACATCACATTTAGTGCTTCGGTGAACATCTGTCCTGGGTGATCAGGGTGAGTGGGCACCAGAGTCAGGGCACCAGAACCTCTGCACAGTAAATTGGGACAAGTAGGCAGCTCCAAAATACATTCAGTGCTCACCAATGCCGAGCTAGCCAGCACTGCATGAAGTTGTCTCTCGGTGCTCTCTGGAGCTTGCAAATCTGCATATTTGGTATTTAGACCTTCTGAGAGGAAACATCTAGTAGAGGAGGTCTTATGCATCTATTGCAGAACAAAAGAATGCAAAAATAAAGCTATAGCACCCAGAAGTTCCCAGCAAATAAGGACCAGTACTCAGGTGTTCATATAGTATGCTGTTCTAGAGCCTGATCTAATATCACTGAAACCCTGAACATAAGATTATTTTCTGACATTTGCTCTAAGATACATCAGGACAACGCTTACACATTACTTATCTTACAGTTAGTTAATACTAACTTGCATACTTGCAGTAGATCTTCTGGCTAATGTACATGGAGGATGCAGGATAGCCTGTGCAGTGCTGGAAATAGGCTAAGACACAAGCCTTAATTTTTTGCATCAAAAAAAAGGACACTGAATATACAAGTGGCTGATGCTAAAATTTCACTCCTTCTCTCCTCCATCACACCTCTTCACAAAGAGGGCAAAATACTTACATTGTCACTTTTCTTCTCCCAGAAAACCAGAAAGTCAACATATTCATTACAGAGTCTGACAGGTCTTCATTTCATATTAGCTGTGGATAACAGGATAGATGCCTGAGAAACAAAAGAAAGAGAGCAACATACTGCAGGCTGTAGCAGGGTGTCTTCCTTCATTTTCCTTTCTCATTTTGCCTGTGCCTTCCTCTTCTGTAAGCATATTCATATTGATTCCTTGGAGATTATTTCCTTAAAGAAAATTCTCTGTCTCCATAGATATTTGTTGGTTACATAATTATTTTACTTTCATATGAAGTATTCAGGGAAGCTTTGTCTCTGCTCTGTAGCTTTAAAGGAAGTATCCCAGACAACCCGCAACCTAAGATTTTCCACATATTCAGAGGTTGAGAGCAGAGCTGCTATTAAATATTGTTTTTATTTTTGCATACAGCAAGCACTGTGCATTCCCAGCTCTTGGTACAAGTCCGATCGTGGTTGGAATATGCATTTTATTAGTGTGGCTTCTACTCATGGCAAGTTATAGTGTGCCATAACAAAATAACCTAAATGGTATTTTTTTTCCTGCAATTTGATTTATGATGGAAATTAGATTAAGAGAATGCTTCTCTTCTTTTAGCTGTTCTTATATGTTAAATTAATAGAGAACATTACAGAGATGAAGTGAGGAAAAGGAGGAGGCACTAACCTAAACACTACACAGAATTTCTACTTGTTCCTACCCTATGAACAGAAATTTTAATGAAACACAATCTGTGCCTAAGAGATTGATGTATTCTCCATAAAGGTCATCACTTCCCCATTCCTGGTGGCCAGTAACAAGTGAGGTGCCACAGAATCTATACAGTTACCTGCCCTGTTTAACATCTCTATCGATGAGCTGGAGGAGGAAATGGAGTGCATTCTCACCAAGTCTGCAGATAATATCAAAGTGGGAAACCAGTCAGTACGCTCAAGGGCAGGGCTGTCTTCCAGAGGGATCTAGACAAGCTGGAATAATGGGCTGATGGGAACCCTGTGAAATTCTGCCAAGACAGATGCAGAGTCCTGCCCCTGGGAAGGAAGAAGCACATGCAGTTATGAAAGCTGGGGATTGACTGCATGGAGAGCAGCACTCCTGAAAAGAACCAGGTGGACTTGATAGACAGCAAGCTAAACAAGAGCCAGCCTTGTGCCCTGGCAGCATTGAAGGCCAACAGCCAGTAGATCAAGAGAAGAGATTATTCATTTTTACCTGACGCTCACAAGACTGCATCTAGAGTACTGCATCTAGTTTTGGCCGCCAGGTGCACTGTCAGGACACTGTCAAACTGGAGCGAGTCCAGGGGGGCCACAAGGATGCTCAGGGCTGGCGCGCAGGGACTGGGGCTCCCTCATCCTGGAGAAAAGAAGGCTTTGAGGGGTCCCAGAGCAGCCTTCCTGCATCTACAGGGAAGGTATTGAGAAGACAGAGCCTGGCTCTTCACTGCAGGGCATGGCAGTAGGACAAGACATGAAGCATAAATTGAAACAAGAGAAGCTCAGATTGGATATAAGAAAACCCTTTTTCCCCCATGAGGACATTCAAGCAGTGGAACAGGCTGCCCCAAGGCATTGTGCAGTCTCCATCCTTGGAGGTTTTTGAGACCCAGCTGGGTAAAGCCCTGAGCAACCTGGTCTGACCTCTTAGCTGATCCTGCTTTGAGCAGGAGGCTGGACTAGAGATCTCTTCACTAGAGATCTCTTCCAAACCAATTTTTTCTATGATTTTGTGTTAAACATAAAGCAAAGAGAATAGATAAAACCATGATTTAAGCTGTAGGTAAGAATGTGGAATATGAACAATCCCCTGCATTTTTTCATGCAAATTTGGAAAATAAAAACTGCTTTTGTATTTTCATATAAGCAGCTCCTCAATCAAAAACATTCATACTCACTTAATCTGTACACAGTATGGAATTTTGAACTATTAAAACTAGCTCTCAAAGTCTAAGGCCTAGTCTAAAAAGCTCTGCAGCAAAAACAACAACAAAGTCACTTTGTTGTTTATTCCTTTCTGGTGTAAATGGCACCAGCCAAAAAAAACCTTTGTGTAGCATGGCCCTTCCATGGGGACTCCATTATATTGATCTAGAAATGCATACACTCATATAGCTTTGGTTGGCTGTAGGAAACTTGTCACCTGTTAAACCAAATAGCCAGAATTTTACCTGTGTAATAAGGTGTACAGTTATGATAGATTTTACTGATATAGCTTCCTTTATGCTGTACAAGGAGAGATGTAGGCCTGTGATTATGGTAGAAATTCACAGATAGTCCTGCTGAAAGAACTGACAATTATAATATAACGTGCACTAGATTGTGATGCCTGTAGCCAGTTTAAGGAGAATGAGGCCTCTTCCAGATAAAGGAGCTATTATGAATAGAGCTGCTTGAATCCTATTTGATATCATGTTGATATACATGCATTATACACCAAAATTATATTAAAAAAAACCAACACAGATTCAGTCAATTTGTCTACTGTGCCTGGCTCCACAGCATCACCCATATTGAAATATCTCCATTCTGAGTGTATGTTTTGAATGGATTGGAGTAGTAATGGAGTACCTAGAGAAGAGAATACTTACATTATCTAATTTTTGTATGACTGGACATTTTGCAGAAAAACAGTATGTCAGAAAAAGTAGTCAGAATTTAGTTAACTTTACTGAGTACATGTAAGTCAGACTTGCTTTTACAGGCTTTTAAAGGGGACCAGAGGGAATCTGGAAGAGTGATAATACAGTGTAAATGAAAAAATATGAAAGGTGAAATACATAAACATACATAAAATTATACGTGGTTGGAAAAGTAGATGTTTCCTAACAGATATTTAAAGAATATAATCAATTCCTCTGTTTTTGCTGAGCTAAAATTTAATAGATTTATACTTCACAGGATACCAAATTCAGATATTCTGAAGTTGACCTTCTGTTAATGATTAAAATGCTAGCACAGACTAGAAGCACAGAATGAGTGTATCACAAGATCCCCCCAAAAGCCATCCTCCAATGAAACTGAGGATATTAGTTATATAAAAAAAAAGACGACTTTTGTTGCATTTTTTAATAATAGAGAAACCAAGACATCACTGGCCATGTATTATGTTATTTGCTTGTACTGGAGTAATGAAGAAAATTCAAGATCTTTATCCTACAGACACATAACACACACATATCCTTGTGCTTTTGCAACTTCAGGGCTAGCCATATATAGTGTGGAGACTCTAAGCCTTATTTAGGGGCATAGTCCTAATTACTTAAAAAACAGAACAAATTACCATGTCTTCCACCTTCTGAGAATTTATTTCACAAACTTTTGAGTCCCTTCCACCTCTGCACTGATAACCATCACCACTCCAAAGCACCTTTGCCAACCCAAGCCAGCACCCCAGACCAGCACTTACCTACACTCCTACTTGTCTTCCAAAGCCTGTCCACATCCCCACAAGCTCATCAACTAAAAATTTGGGCTATTTTGCCTAAATCTTGTCTTGTTGGCTGTAAATGGTTTTTGACATTAATCCCAGTGAAGCTAAACCACCTGCAATAAGAAGAAATAAAAATTAGTATTTTTATCATAGTAAACAGTAAGTGCAGGGAAGCATAAATCAGGAATATATAATAAATCTATTATTAATGTATTATCATCTACACTTATTCAAACATATAATAAGGGAGCAGTATTTTCCCTGATTTATCTAACTGGTATTTTAGATGTTCAATTGTCACTGCTACCAGACCAATATAAAACTATTTGAAATAATCTCAGATATATTCTTAATGTATCATGAGAATCTTATATTAAACAGCACTATAAACATCTCTAGAGCTGGAATACAAGTCTTCCTCTCCTAACAGAGTGCTCTAACCACAAAACTACAGGGTCAGGATCAAGTTTGTGGTTGCAATTTCTAGTCCTATGAGTTCCAGTTATGCTCTACCTTATAGCTTCATAGCACAAAGTAAGAATGAAAGGCCTCAGGAGCAGCTGCGAGTTTGGTAGCATAGGCATCTCCTGGGAGATGTGGATGTGAATCCCCTAACCGGTGGTAAGAACTGAAATTACATATACATTGCATGCGCATGCTACATCATTGCTCAAAACCGTTGAGAGAATATAGAACCCCATTTTCATGGTTTTTTTGAAATGACAAAAAGGCAAGAGAAGGTTCTGGTGTAGGAATGAGGAAAGATGTACCTGTGTGCTCTGAGCAGGGCTAACTTTAAAGCCTCGGTAATAGTTCTGGCAGATGGTTATTGACAAGCTCGATTCCAATTCCCTGGTAGCTTATGCCAAGCTAAAATGGATGAGGTCAAATCTCACTGCCCATCTTGCCCCCGCCGCGCATTTTTACCCCTTCATTTGGTCTGGCACTCGCATGACTGGGCAGAGAGCCGGGCGGGAGTGACAGCCCGGCTGAAGACCGCTGGCTTTGCCTGCAGGTTGGTTTTTCAGGCGTACCCGCTCCCTGCAGCCAGCCCCTGCCCAGCCGCGCGGCTGCAGCCCCCCCCCCCCCCCCCGAGCAGCGCGAGCTGCCAGGAGCTGCGCCGCCCCGGCCACCGCAACGCGGCGACCTCCCCGCGGGGGCACAGCCGCTCGTGCGCGCCGAACCGGAGCGGGAAACCGCGTGCGTTGCGGTTCTCTCTTCTCCTGGGTTAATTTCTGGAGCTAAATAAAGCAGAGCGGTGGAACTATGCTCATCTGGGCTGTCTTCGCTCCCAAGGTGTCTCCTAAGAGAGCAACCTGCGTCGTCGTAAGAAAAGCCCAAGAGCCGCTCTTCTTCTTCCTCGAGCTCGTTTCGGCGCTGGCACCGCGCCGCCCGGCACTGCGCCCCGCACCCGCCGCCCGGAGACAAGCCCCGTCGCGTTACTCGCTCCCCGCCAGCCGCCGCGCGGCCCCGCACCCGCCTCACGGCGGCCCCGCGGCCTCCCCGCTGGGG
>NW_020447675.1:1781300-1877703 GCF_003343035.1 Apteryx rowi
AGCGGCGGGGCGGGCTTGGGCGCTGCAAGTTTTGCGAGCCGCCGCGCGGCGGGTGGTGAAGGGAGGGCTGTGCAAAGGGGGAAGCTTGGGGCTCCTTAAATCGTATCCTTCAGAGAGACCGCATTCTCTGCACGGGCTTGCATCTCCAAAGGAGACCGGACCTGCAGCATCCTCAGTACTTCCTGCCGTTGCGGATCTGATCTGAGTATCTCTTGTGTGTGATTTATTCCAGTTTCTACGGTGCCCCCTCTTCCTTCTCTCTCTCTCTCTCTCTCTCTCTCTCTCTCTCTCTCTCTTTTTTTCCACGCTATGGATAAGTGATTGATTGCATATCTTAGTGTGTGGTCTACTGTAAGTATTGCTCAGGAAGCAAAACTGAGCAGAATGTCTTTAAAACAAATATTGCAAATCAAATATTCTGAACATATGAACACATGAAGTAGAAGGTGTTATTGTTAGAATAACGAGCGTTTTCTCACAAAAAAAATCATTGTGGTATCTGTGAATTGGCACAAGGTTAATTCTAGAGCTCAGGTGTGTGGAGGTACACTACAGTTGCTTATCTTTTCAGCGAATATCTTGTTCAGAACATAGTGTTCTATTAACTTAAACTATTCACTCATTGCTTCAATTTCTTCTTCGTGTAACTAGAAAATGGGCACATTTGATCATCTTTCTGTTTTTAGTTAAATCAGAAATAACAGTGAAATAATTCAAAAAATTTGGTTTGAATTTGGTCCCATTTTATACATCCTGTGAACCTTTAAGCGAGTATTTACTGATAGGAAAAACTGCAATTAGACACCAGGTAAATAGGTACTTGACTTAAATCTGAAAGACTGTTAACTATAGCATAGACTTGTTTAGTCACATCAATAGTGAAAATGCAGTTGGAAATAGAATCAGTAAGAGCAGATTTGTTAAGTTTTATGTGAGATACCAGTGTTTATTTAAAAGATGCTATTTTAAATACTGAGACTAGAGCAGATTGCAATTGAAATGTTTTGTGGTTCTCAATGATAAATATGAATATTACTGAAAGCTGTTAGAACAGCTTAAAATGTTTAAATAGGAATGCAGCGTCTCTCAGTCTTGCATTACTAGAATTGCAACTTCGTGTCTTAATACAGGACATTAGTATGCTTTAATTATAAAAGATGTACAAACGAGACAGTTCACAATAGTTTCCTGAGGCATTGCTTCTAAAAATGCCAGAAAATGGTGGCAGTAGTATGTCAAATTTATGAAAGTAACTTCTGAAACTCTAATGTATAGAAGGGTCATAGATACCCCATAAGTAATTTGGAGCCTAGCTGGTCAAGTATTGTTTTGATTACTCTGAGCTGTTCCGTTGTCTCCCAGCATTGACCTGTCTGCACAGCACAATGCAGCGCCATGCAAATATATAAACTTGGAGGCTCTATAGATGCTTTTTCAGAGGTGTTATTCTGTAGGGCTCTGCAACATGGCAATACTGCTCCCAGAATACGCTTGGGTGTCTGCACAGTGCTGGTTGAGTGGCATAGATGTAGAGCTTGATTCTGCACATTTTTATTAACAGAGTAGTGTGCGTTACCCTATCTGGTCCCTTGTGTCCATTTCCAGTAGGGAAAATTAAAATCTTTCATGGTAATTCCCTTATTTCCAGGTTGGTACTTTTCTTTTTTGCAATCTAAGGGTGAGAAGGTATAATAGATACTGGTGCTTTATTGATTGTATAACTTTTACTGCTAGGGTTTTTTTCCCATGACTGTCTGTAAATTTTTGTGGCTATATATACTCATTAAAGATAGGTCTTGCACCTATCAAAGGAAGCTTCCTTTTGCTGCAGATTTCTTTTCTTTTTTTTTCTTTTTTTTTTAAACAAAGCAAATATTTATCTTAGACTGCTAATGGGAGCATCAAGCTGAATCATTACAACGTTGTATATCTTATTTGAAATATCAGATCTTGGAGAAAATAGCTGTGAATATTTGTCATTGAGGAAGTACAATGGGCAATGATGCTTTAATTTTTTTCTTTTTGGGGGGGAAAAACATTTTATCAGGCAAATGACAACACTTTCATTCAACTGAGTTGAAGCATTGGTAGTCTTAAGTTAGGTGTCTAAAAGTTTTCAAGGCATTGCACATGTAATATCAAGAAGAGAGAACGAAGGTAGTGGAGAACGGAAAGGCAATAGCAAGTCCACTCAGTCCACATGGGAGTCCCTGAATGGTGGGTTTGCTAAAAGGTTGGGTTCCTTTTGGCTAAAAGGATCTTGCAACTTTTTTTCAGCACATATTGATCTCATGAAAAGAGCAGAATTGCGATGGTAATTCCAGGAAGAGACAGTGTGAGGAAAGCAGGCAGAGAGGCAGCGAGGCTGCCACTACAATCGTGGTGAAGGCGAAAGGCTGACGCAACAAGATACTAGCTTGGCAGGAACAGATTTATGTCAGGACTTGAAGGAACACTTTGTGCTTGGGTTGTTTACCACAAGGGGGATCTTTCTTTACTGTATATGAATCCCAAGTTAAGTTCTTTGTGTGAGGTAGGTGTTTATTTACACATCATTTTAATTTGTGAGAGATGTAACAAACATCATCCTAACAAAGAGCTGGTTCTCAATGTATGAGAAACAAATTTTCCTAGTAAATTGTAACGGCTGTCTCCTGACAGAGACAGATGTTTTCCATATCACATTTGCTGCAGATTATGAAATGAAAATGCATTTAAGCATGTTTTTTTTTATTGACCCTTAAAAAAACATTATTCTGTTGAAAGGAAAATTGTGGCCTGAAACTCTGTTTTTTATTGATCATCTCATAAGTTGATAGAAAATTTGAAAACACTTCAAAGTGCCGGAGTGTCCTGCAGTAGGATGGAACTTGCTGTCTTGCCTAAACCAGGTAGTGTTCCTGGGATACCTTACTGCTAGCTGAGCATTTCAGAGGTAGAATATCATGCAGGTGTGCATGGCATCTTAAATGCTTTCTATCGAAGAAAAAACTGCTAGAAAACGTCATTGACCGGTGCTCCAATTGGATCATTAATGATCACTGATGCGTGAGATGATAGTTGTATTGATAAGTGTGTGAGTATGCACACACATGCACACATACACACGAAAGCATGAAGTTCAAAGCAACTGTTTCAGGTATGAGGTTATCCTGCGTCGTTTGTTGTCAATGTAGTGGATAGCTATACAATCACAGCAGTAATTAAACACTCTTTGTTTATATGAGTTTTAAAACTCACTCCAGCCATCATGCTGTACATAGTCATCATGCTAATCACATTCATATTAGTCTTTTGCCTTGCCAAAAATCCACCAACCACAATGCAAACATCCATATCTTCTAAGTCATACCTGTTTTTATAACTTTAACACTGAGTTATTGAGATATATTACTTGTATTCATGTAATGATACAGACTGCAACTAGTCTATTATACTGCTACACAGCAGAAATAGTGATGTTTGGTGGAAGGGATCCACTGGGTAGAAAGAGAAGTAACAGGACTGTATGGAGAACTTTGGAGATGTGGTGGAGACAACAATTCTGCATTCTGTGTGGGGAATGTAGATGGGAGGAAATGGAGCTCTGATGAACTTAAGAGAAAATTTTAACCTCTCTAAATTTGAGGGTAAGCACAGCACCCCTTCTTTTGAGACAGACTAGGCATTAAAGGCATGGAAGGAATTATACTTTCCTGCCTCACCTTTTCTGTGGTTATTTACAGAAACACAAAATGTATGAAAAATACTGTTAGGGTATTGCAGTATTAGACCTGTTAGACCTTTGGATCAGCAGAGATCACTCTGTAGGATATATAATGTGGGATATTGGATTTAGAATGTGTGGAGAGGAGATACTACACCAGCTTTACACTCATTAAGATGAAAGGTTTGGGGCTGTGATTACCTAGTAAACTTGTGCTCATAATCCTAGAACAAAGATTATGTATGAAGACATATTATAAATAAGAATAAAGAGTTGCTTTTGGGTACCATGTAAATATTGGAGAATAGTAAAGATGGAGATGCTTAAAGTTTAGCATTTAAAAAGCTGTTTAAATACTATCGTAGGTCCATTGCAGTCTTCAAACTCCGTTTGTAAGTAGGCAGTCCAAATATAAGGTAATATTTTACATGCTCTAGAAGGTAATTTTATGCAGTAGTTTGTCAGCAGCTAAAAGTAGTAACTGTGTGGAGCAGTAGGACACAGTTTAGCTTATTAGTAACAGTTCTGTCTCCTTACCATCATGTTGCATTGTTCAAATGATCAAATTGAGTTTGAAGTTTACTGCCTCAGGAAAAGTGAGATTGGTAAAACTTGGCCCTTCAGTAGGAGAAAAATCTTATAATCAGAAGTTGTTCCAGCACAGTGCTAAATGTCTATTTGCTTACACCCCAGATTGTCCTGATATTGCTGTGCTGGACAGTCTATTAGTTCAGTATTCCAGCYTTTGCAACAGTGCTGGCTCAGGTCTGGCCAGCCTGGCATTTGAGCAGAACAGAAGTATATTTGCCTATTCTTGTCCAGGTCCAGGAAACATCCAAGGGCTGTTTCTAGTCTTGAAAATCTGCTGCACTTCTAAAACACTAGGTTCATTTAAATCCCAGCGAATTGGCTCCACTTTCCGGTAGATCTCTAGTATGCAGTGATGGTAATCTGTAAGTAGAAACCATACATATATTAGTCAGTCCTGTGAACAAATATCTGTGTGTCTGGGCAGTGTGCGGCAGTTTTGCTTTTTACTCTGTACTTGGTTCATCTCTACACCTTCTTGATACAGCTGAACACAGCTTCTGTATCTAACGGAGCTTGGGGATTGGATATAGATGGTCCGACTGTGAGATACAGTCTATAGGCCAGGAGAAACAGACTGACAGAACTGACATTTTATTTCAACTGAGGTAAGGGAGCATGCTTGTCACTTTTTGCTTTGCTTCACAAACTGCATGCCTACTGGAATTCCCGGCTGCATTCAAATGCTCAGGTAGCAGCCAAATTTCTGATATTTCTCGTTTGGCTTTTTTCACCTGCCTCTTTCACACACACGTAGCAATTTATATCAGTGTTACCTTGAGAATAAGTTGGTTTAGTGGGCTTCCCATTATCACATGACTGCAAATATTGTTTGAATCTGGTACTGAGTGCTTATGAAATTGTGTCTGCTCGAGAAACACAGTTTGACCTTGCTTTAACTTAGAGTTGCTCTCTAAGAACGGTAAAAAGCCAGAACTGTTCATCCAGAAAAGCCTGAACTGTTTGGTGTTTTGACTGTTCATGGGATTGCTTGTCACTTTATGTGATGCTGTGAAGAGTGAGCGAGGAGGTCTAAGAAAGTGAGATTGATAGTGCGGTGTTCTCCATGAGGCCATTGTCACGCTGTCATGCTATGAAGGTTCGATAGCAACGACTGAGACAGTAATATAATAATAATAAAAAAGATGTTTATTTCCTCACACAAGTTCTTGGATTAGTAACATCCATTAAAATAATGCGATTATTAATTTAGAAAGGATAACCTGAAACCGTCGATTACTGCGTTATTAATTGGAAGGACTGCTTATCCCTACTTGAAAGCTTTCCTGTTCACTCTCCTAGTGAGAGGGCTCTCAACCTCGAGGAGTTACCTTAACCCAGCGTCCCAGGAAAAGGGGAGGGGGGGGAATACTCACGGTCCAGCCGGAGAGGATGGTCAGGTCACGTTCCCGTCCCTGCTCAAACTCTCCTAGCTCCCAAGTCTCTTTTTATACGGCTGGGGCTCTGGGCAAACACTGCTTTTGCTGACTTTTAGCAAGTTTCGCAATCACAGGACTGTTTGTTTGTCTGCTTGGGAGGACCCTGCTGGCGAGGCAAGACCCCAACACCTCCGTATTGCTTCTTCCCCCCCCGGGGGTCCGTGCAGAGCAGATTCCAGGTGGCAGACTTCACTTCTCCAGTCTTGTTAATGCTGCCATTCCGCAGCCTTGCGCATATCAGGCCTTGCGCATATCGGTTGGTAGACGACTTTAGTCCTGTTAAGTCCTCAGTTCAACAGCTTTGTGCAGGTCAGCTCTTGTGCTCTCAGTTCTTCTGCATATCAACTGACAAACTTCAGTCCTGTTAACTCTTCACTCGCCCGTCAGCCATTTTCCTTCCAGATTGTGGTTCTTGCCCTTTTCTTCATGCAAGTTGAAGAGGCCTGAGTGCAATTACATTTGAGACTAAACTATATCTATTCTGCCTAGAGTAAGGAAGGTCTGGGGTAAGGAAAGAGAAAAACAATTAGAAGTAATGAGCTGGCATATCTTTGGATTCGATTACTTTTTATGGTTGAGCCTACTAATGGGAAGAAGAATGTATAACTGTCTTTGTAAGAATAAGAAAAAAGTCCAGAGAATGCTATGGAACTTTTACTTACAAAGAAACCCTCAGGAAAGCTATTGTTTTTGAAATTACAGTTTGAACCGAAGCACAGAGCAGCTGTAAGGGCTAAGTCAAATGTTATGTAAACAGTGCAGAATATAGTGTGGTCAAGGCTCCTAGGCTGCCCCAGCCCATCTGTACTTAAGAGTGCCCACGGATAAAACCTGGTTAGCTGTGCTTAGCTTCTCTGAAAGACTAAAGCCCCAAGTTATCAGGAATGATTTGCAGCATGCTGTAGGAAATCCTGCCTTTTTTTCCTGAATTCCTGTGCAGAAGTTCTTGGCTCATCAACATGTGTATCTGAAGCACACACAGCCAAAAATTTCCAGACTTTTTGCTTGTGCTTGTTCCAGCCAGTGCTAAACTGGGTCCAGTATATATAGATGAACTGTTCTTGCTCATGGCTGCAAAATTACTGCAGTAAGATCAGAGAGGATGAGAGATGGCATTTGGGACATTTTAGGTGTGATTTCTGACCTTTGGAGAGCAGCAGTGAGTCTCAGGGAAGAGTTCATTCATGCTAGCTGGTAGCACTGCACAGCAGAGGTGCTTGTTACTTGATATGGTCACTGCTGGCCTCCTGAAAGCAGGCCAGTTCTTCTGGTGCAGGACAGCTTGTACTGCAGGGAGGAATTGTAACCTGGGATAAGGAGACCTCCCTGTGAGGAAGGCTATTTTTGTGGAACCGTGTGAAGGGCTCTGATATCTTCCAGCACTTAGATGCATTTAATGAGGGTGACCATATCACTTCAGAAGACAGTTCAGAAGCAGCACTCACTTTTGTAGAAACAGTCTGCACCTCTTCTTCTGCTGGTTCACCATTAAGGGTCTTGCTTGAATAACTAATGTTATTGAAACAGTAGATAGATTTGAAAAAATAAATTTATTTGACTTTATTGGGTTTAGACACTTCTTCAGCAGCATGTAATTATGCACCAAAAGGCATACACAAGTGTGTTAACTGCAGAGGAGACTGCTTGACTGTGCTGAAGGCTTTGGCTTCAGACCCACAGGAAGGCCAGCCAGTGACATTAAGGAAAGATGGCATTTACCTATTTAGTTATAACTGCTGTGGAGGACCTGCCTAACTGGCATCAGAGCAAGGATGAGAGCAAGAATTTTGATATGAATATGGTTCATACACCATTGACTTTTCAGGCTTTATGTTGAAATCTGTAAAGCCAGAACTCTCATGTACAAGGGAAATAAGCAATACGGATATCTCTGATCCACCTTGAGACATGGATGAATGCACATAATGCCATGATGGAAAAAGTAATGTTTTTTTACTGTTGTACCCAGGCCCATGCATTTGCTATAGCCCGTTCTATTCCTCTTTCCCAATTATAAAGAAGGTAATATTTTATTAAAGTAACAAAAAACATTCTGAAAAACACTGCAGGTGCCTTTTCCCATCTCATTCTGCAACTGCAGACTGAAGGTTCTTTCTGCAAAAGCCTCATGGACCTTTATGGATCCAGTGGAAATAAAAAGTCTTGCTATCCAAAAGAAAGAACACACTGTATTTTGGACTTAGGAAGAAAAAATATCTCCTCCCCACTTTTGTGCTGTGCATTAATTGTTCACATTGACCTTGAGCCACATAACCAAAACAGAAGCTCCTGTAGTCATACAAAAGCTTCTATAGTCATACCGCTATTTTGTACACCAAAGTATAAATTTCAGATCTAATTAATTTTTAAAGAGTTTTGGCCTACCATTTTGAACATTATTTCGGGCCTAAGGAAGCTGAGAGCATGGTTAACCACAGGACATCTCATAGTAGAAGAGGGAGTAAGTTTTCCACGGTGGGCTAACATGTTCTAAAGGTGTTTCAGTTTGCCAGATCATGCAGAAAAGGAGAGAAGGTAATGTGGAATGAAGGGTCAAAAGCCAGGGACTGCATATAGATTATGGATAATTTCAGAAGGAAAATAGAATATGTGCAGATAGAAAGACCAGGATACAAAAACCTGGGGAATTGTTGGATGGTATTGGAAAGACTGAAGTTACAGGCTCTTACCTATTCGTTGGCACTATCTTAAGGTGAAAGCCAGGCATTAATCGTGTGACCAGTGATCAAACGAGCATGTTTAAGACTAAGCATAAAGATTTGTATAAGGATGTTTGACGTGGTTGGACTACACAGGAAAAGAACTCAAGATGATTAAAAATTCAAGTATAACTTGAATCGCACCCAGAAGTGTAATGTCATATAGATTTTGCTGTAATAGTTATGCCAGTTTCCAGGTGGATCTGTGGTAACAACAGAAATGTTTTTAGTAGTGTGGAAGTTGTTTTGCAAGGGGCTTGCACCGCTGTAACTTCCAAAAGGCATACTGGTTGCAGTGTATTTTAGGAGACTGTCAATGCAGCAGCCCCTAACAAAAGGCAGGGAACTAAAGATGGTATTTTTGCATCAGATAACTGATACCTTTCACCAACTCATTCTATATGTGAATGGTTAGTACACATATTATTTGTTTATACTGCAGTTTTCATTTTATTCCTGCTACTGAAGCATGAAATGCTTCAGACATCAATAAAAATGACTGGCACCATTTGTTCTTATGGCTGAAACAGAAGGGGTATCTCTTGCTAATTATTTATTTGTCTGGATTTTTTTAAACTGTATTTAAAAGGTTCTTGCCAAGGAGCCTGGCCTGACAGAGGCTGTAATGTGATAATCCTGTTTCTATGATGTAGATGTGTATCCTTATGAATACAGTTATGGGGCACAAAAAATCCWTTTTTTTTTTTTCTTCTTCCCTAGCTCTCTTCATTGATTAGGTGTCTTGAAATTAGCATGAAAAGTACATTCATTCCCTTTCAGATTGTCCAGTACTACAGAGTAGCAACTTCAGTTGTAACCTCTAGATCTGGAAGTCAAACAGCTGTCTGTTCTTACTATTTTTTGTTTGCTCCATTAGGGTGGCCGGACTCCTTTGCCTCTTGAGCCACGTGCCAAAACCACCATACAACTGAAAGCGGGAGTTGAATATGCTTGGTCAAGCAATTATTTTTCATTTAAGTTGTAAACCATTAAAACACTTTTTAGTGGATGTACAGGCACTCTTAAAATGTCACATATTTACATTAAAGCAAGTATTAACTTCCTTTATGCTGTCATTTTTCATAGGTACTGCCGAAGTAGCCTACTAGCTTGAAAATCATTAGACCATCAAGGGTTTTTCTGTGGAAAAATTACATGAGCTGGCCTTAGAGAGAAGGAAAGTAGCAATAGACTGAGAAAGGAGGAAGGAATCATTTTAAACTCTGCTGTGTCAGTGTCAATATTGACCAGGAGGAAGAAGGCAGTTTACTTGCAAAGACTTCCAAATGAGGATTTCTTGTTTTCTTCTGACTGCTTGTAAGCAGCTGTATTAAATAATTGACAAAGCCAAATATCAGAATGGTGATCCACAACTTACTGAACTTATGTACTTAAAGTTGACTTTGAACATTCTTTAACAGAACAATCCATAAAGAAGAATTACGGTTCCAAACTGTTGAATCCTGTGCTGCTTTATTGTATATAATCCATGTTGAACTTCATGCATAGTTATATTTAACAGACCAAGCAAGGTTGTTTTGTTTTGTTTATTCCATCTTTTCTGACTGAAAGTTGGCTTGCAATTGTGGGTATGATTTTCTGGATTGCATGTTTTATAGAAGGTGTAGAAGGATCTACAGAAGGTTCTTTTACAGGACGAGTGAGCAATCTCTGGCTCTTGCCACATCATTGTACTTGGGCAGGGTAGCTCTGGTGAACAGTGGCAAAATGCTATGTTTGTGACATTCTTAATATCCTTACAGATTGCTGTGTTCCAAATGTTTTATGCTTTGCTTACTCCCCATCTTAACAATACAAATAGGTGCTTCTCAAAAGTGTTATTAAAAGTCCCTGACTGAAGTAGCACAGTTACTCACAAACTGTGGCTCATGGAGCACTTCCAGCTAATCCACAGAGAAGTCGATTTAAGTGCTGAGCTATGCGTGGCTGAAGGAAAAGACAGTCATAGCTTCAACTGCCCATTCAGCAGTCTTCAAGCATAGCTGCCTTGTATTCCGTTCACAGTTCCTTTTCTATTCCTCAGTGTTTGGATTACTGAGCAGAAGTTGAAGTCTCTTACTGAGTTTGTGCTAATGTATGTGAATTCAGCAATTGGTTTCCAGTGCAGAAGAAGCAGCAAATGATATAACTTGTGCATTAGTGAAATTAAGAGAGTAGAGCTGCAGAAGCTGGTGTAGGTGGGCATTGGTGGATGTGGAAGCTGGCTAATACAGACCATCAGGAAGTCTGAACAAGCAGCCACATTCATTACCATAGTTACTGGGCAGAAATAAAGCATCTTCTGAGGAAAAATGAATTTTAATCTGTATTTTGTTCTATTTATGCAGTTTGCAGCACAGCTGGCAATCATTTGTAGGTGCTATAATAACACAAAGAGTTACGGAGGAAATGAAAAGCAACAATAAAAAGCACCAAGAGCATGTCAAATTGTAGTGCTGCTTCCAGGCTGTCATTGATTCTTTAAGTTGCATAAACTTCTTGGGATGCATTAAGGCACTGAGATATGAAAAGAGTAGAGCGTTCTTCTAACACAACAGGTCAAGGTTGAAGGGTATGTACATCTGAAGTGAACAAAACAGACTTTTTGGATGCTCTACATTATAAATAGTTACTTTTTGACAGCTTTGGCTTTTGGCCTTGACTTTTGACCTCTAATGCTCTTTGCATTCATTCCTTTGTCTTTTCCTTAGCAGAGCACTTCAGTTAGTACAGAAGATGACTAGTGCTGTTTATGATGTTGCTTTATCATTAAAAACAATAAAGATGAACAAACAAACCCCCTCATATTCTGTCTTCTTTTTCTTCCTAGACCTCTGTTTGTCTAGTGGGTGAGAAATGATGCTTTCAAAGCTATCCTGGTCACTGCTTTTATAAGAGTGGAACAGGACCTTGCTGTATGATATGTAGGGAACTTTCTGCAGATAGTGTTTTAAACTTAGGATGTATTTTATGTAGTGTCATTAGAATTTCTGGCCATTGCTTATCTCAAGGCCTATCTATGGACGTTGCTTTAAATGTTGGCTGCTCTCCTTCCCCTTATTACCAGACATGTCACTGTGTAGAAGACAGTTATTTAATTGTAATAAATTTAAGAAAATGCGAAGACAGAGTGCCATGAGGACCATTAGAAATAATTATCATAGGATCAGAACGACCCACAACAGTGTTGTTTCAAACTGAATTATTAATTCAGTCAGGCATTGAGAAGTTGTGAAGAAAATTCAAAACAGCCTCTCTGAGTCTTGCCAAGATTACTCAGTGGAATCCCTTGCTGCCAGATGCTGATGCTGAATGAGAGAGAACAGCAGCCACCACTGGGGGGATTAATTTTCAAAAATTGCTCAAAGTCAGTATCAGTCCAGTTCTTCTAGGAGTTTATTAATACTTTACTGACTACCTGAGAGTTTGAATGACAAGCAAGCTGGTAGAAATGATATTATGAGCAAAGTGTTTCTCATCTATCTTGTTAGCTCTAGGAATGCATACAGCACATTTCACGTTTGGGAATTTAATGTAGCTGTGAAAAAGGGGGTTATAGAATAGATTGTAGGACTGGAGTAAAAGATTTGATCTGAGCTTCCCAAGCAGTAGTTTCTGGAAGCATTGTGCTTCTTGTGGCCAGGAACATAGCCATGTTTCTGGCCATGACTGTGTTCTCTGCAGTGAGCTCAGAAAGACCTCAGCCAGAGGTGAACATTTAGATGATGTTCAGAGCACTGTGCTAATGGCATTAGCTTCAGCCATAGCAGAACCACTGCAGCAATTCTGTTGTTTTTTATTTTCTTTAAAGCAGTGGAATATTTGGTGAGTGGTTGGGTATTGTTTTGAATGTATTGCGCTCTCAGTTTTTATGTGCTCTTGGAATTAGTAAAAAGCCAGGTTCTGCTTGTATTTCAGGGATAATATATCCAACGCAAGATTCACTGTAATCTGAAAACAGACTATTTCCTTTATTAAAGCCATTCTCTTTGGCAGAAGCATGAGCTGAAAGTTTTACATGAAGTAAAGATTCATGGTGGAATATGAAGTCAGGCTATTAAAGTTATCTTGCTGCTGATCAGATCACCTTGAGCAGTTTGTTAATAAAGAAGTGAAAATCCACCACTGCATTAACCAAGTATATTTAATTGCTTCAGTGGTAGGTGCTACTAGAAGGAATCCAGCATCCTTTCTGGAGTCAGGTTTGTTGATTATTGTATGACCCAGTTGGCAGCAAGCCTGTCGTGTGAGGCAAAGGGCAATAATATTCTTCACAGCTACTTTGTTAAGTAATTGAAAAACACAGCCAGCATTGTTTGGGACAGATACGTGTTGGATAACCTATTGCTGCCAAGTTGCGTGATATAAAGAAATTTTTCCATCATAAAACTTCCCTTCATTGTTCATCAGCAAGCTAAGCCTGAAGAGAGCTGCTCTTCTGGTAAGATTTAATGGAGAGTTCCTAATCAAGGAGTCAGTAGACATGTCCTGTTGCTCACTAACAAATCTGCTTATTCTGAGATTTATCATGCTGCACAAGAATTCTGGGCATTTCCTCAAAATTCAGCATACTTTCAGAAAATTCAGATTGTGACTTCAAATGTTTATTAAACAGTTATTTTCATAAATGCAGAGAAACTTAGCCAAGCAACACCAGTAAGCACATCCTCTTAGCTGGATAATCTGAGTTTCTAACTCTGGTCTCTGCCACGTGATGATGATCTGTCTGCAGGAAAAAATCATTTCTTCGCCATTCTCAGAATGTCTGTAAGCTTCCTCTTTAGCAGAACAGGGATCTGGCGGGCCCCAAGGGGAAAATGGTGTGCAAGAATGGAGATCGCTTCATAGAGAATTACCTGCTGCTCTTCTGGTATGGTGCTGTCTTTCAGTGGATATGATCATTCTCTTTCTGCAAAATTAATATAGGCACCTGGTGTGGTTAGTCTGGTTTTCTTTCTTCTCCTGTTTGAATTCTTCAGCCATCTGAACTCTTCCTGAAGAGTAGATTGGCACATGATCTCTTATTTTTCAAATTAGTCATGCCAGTTCTGAATAAAAGAGCTTGAGCAAAAGCATTCCATATCAGTTGTTAAGTGTTTTATTTTCCAGACTAAAAACTGAATACTTTCAGCTCACATGGCATTATATGCTTCTCATTCCTAATTAATTTTTGGCATGTTCTTGGCTGTTTTGTAGACAGAAAAAATAGATTTGATTTTTATTTTAAGCATACAGCTGAAATGCCTCCATAATTGTAGGCTAAAACAATTTTTCTGCAAGTTCCATAAGGTGAAAAACTGTTGGGGGAAGTAAATGTGTGGATATATTAATTTTTTCCTTTCTGAAGGAGTGATTTGCTTCATCCCTTTATCAGTAACCACTTTGTCATGAAGGAATGAGACTGTTACATTTCATAACTGGGAATTAGTCATCAAGCATATTTGGTTATTTGCAGAGCATTTAAGTGTGTGGTTTTCCCTGGAGGTATTCTGTGTACTGCAGCATATTTTACCAAAGGAAAATATGRTGTTTACGTACCTGATTTTATACACAGAAATTCATAAATGTACACGTACACAGAAGTGGATTTAGAGTTCTGACCTTTGATGCAGGGAGCTACAAAAACTCTCCTGAAGCCAGCTGTAAATATAGACCRCATCAGTGAAAACCTGAGAATTTACCAGCTGGCACTCTCTACTTTATGGAATTTTATTCTAATTCTCTTTTGACTGTCAATGTCCTGACAATTTGCTATAGTATAAGAAGCCTGTTATTTCTCAAAGGAGCTGCAGTTTCTGAATCTGAAGTTAAATCTTCAGAGTCACTACAATTAAGAGTGACACAGCTTTGTTGAATATATTTAAGTATACAGTTTGGTTAGGAGAGTTTCGAACACAAAATCCTTTCAAAAGACTGTGGCCAAAAATTAAACATGAACATATTCTACTAAGATTCATTCATTCAAGAGACTCATTTCTGTGCCACAGAGGCTGTAATGTATGTCATCAGTAGGATGCCGGAGCAGCTTTCCTGATTCAGAGCACAGTTTCACACTCCGATCGTGCTGAGCTGAGATTCTTCCACCTCTGAAAAGGGTGGTTGTGCCCTCTCTCCCACACAGGCTTTGTGTTCCCACTCTTCGTCTGTGTCAGTGCAAATCATTTTGCCAGTCTAGGGCAAATCAGCTTGCATCTGAATCAACAAAATCATCTAACTGAGGAAAAAGGCAACAGCAAGGACTAGTTTCATCCTAATCAGTGAGCTGATGCAACTTGTCATGCAAGTGTTGGATAGCAGGAGAGGTGGGAAGTCCATGGTAGTGAGACACCTTGACATCAGAAAGAGCAGCCCACAGCCAAGTGGACTTTAATCAGACACGAGGCTGCTTTCTGACAGCCCCACATGACAGATACAGTCAGTCTTGTCTCAGGACTGGGGTTAGAGGCAGCGTTGGGGCAGCTGGTGCCCCATGCCTGTGCAGGGGACACTCTCCAGCWTTGGGATCTACTTCCTTAACATTGACTGCAATACAACTGCTATGTGGCCCAAGTTCATGCTTGCAACCATCGGGTGGCCCGAGGACTCCTGTATCCAGAGACAAGGGATTTGAGAGCTCTGCAAGTAGAGCATTACAATCCAATTTCAGTCAAGCAGAGATGGACAGGATTTAACCTTAGCAGCAAATGGGAAATGTGACCTAATGATGCCTGGTCTGTTTAGATGATACTATAGGGTTTAAATTATTATTTTTTATTTTGATTTATGTTTTTATTTAAAAGAAAATATATGATCTGTTAACCTAGAACCTTGTTATGCATTTACAGAATTTTTATACTGAAAAAAGTAGAACTTTACCTGAGAGTACAGGTTAATGCCAATTAGTTTATTTTGTCAGTGTAAATTGGTCTGGTCCCTCCTGTGATTGTGACCTGCTAAAGGCAACTCAGTTCGTAGCAGAAGAGAAAGAATGTTGAAGGATCTTTCACATTGCCTGTACTTCTGAGAGTGTTAGTCCTTCAAAGAAATAATGAAGGTGAGTTAATACAGTTAATCGTTTTGCATCTTGGTTTGTTTGAAGTTAGGCAAGTAAATGTGTGTTGGACACCTCATTGGTTTGATGTGAATAAATGTCTGCGGTTATCATAAGCTTTCTCAAAATACCAAGTATCATTAGGTCAAAACTTCAGTTGCTGGAGAATATTTGTATGTTCTAATATTAAGTATCTGCATTAAATGCCTGAATTATTAGTCCTTTCTGAAGATTCTACTGACTGTAATGAGCTAATACCTAAGACTAAGATCTTAATTCAGCTACCTAAGTTTAATGCCTGATGTTCAATGGTACATGCAAAATTTTCATGGTATGCGCTATCTGCTGTGATAAACAGGAACAGAGACTCTTGCCCCAGGTGACATATTAGTTTATTACTAACACTGTGTCATAGATATAATTTGYAATTCCATAAATTATGCCAAGCAAATATGAAGATACCTGCCCTGGAGAACTGGTAGACTGCATTCTTGACTGCATTCAGGAATGGTAGGATATTTTACAGTGCAATATGAAACAAAGAGTTGCATGTGACTGCACTATATGTTGTCTACTTGTGCTTTTAATATGTTTTTTTTTGGCATGCTATAAACCTTCTGCAATCCGACACTCCCTGTTATTACCTGCTCCTTTATACCTTGCTAAAATGGCTGTAGGAAAATATTTTTCTGAAATCTCAGATTTTAAGGAAATTTTGAATGTAGCCTGATGAGATATTACAGTGCCTGAATTTCTAATTCAGAGTGAAAATATTTAGTCTGCTCTATGCTTTGATGTATAAGCTTTTCATTATAAACTTGACTCTGGATGCAATCAAGTAGTGAATTGCTGGAAAAATAGAGTTTTCAAGAAACCAAGCCAYATTATAACTTTAGGTGTCTTAAAAGTAGCTGGGACTGTTTAACTTCATAAATGCTGGACTGCTCTAACACATTTTAACTAAAAAAAATCAAAAATTTCAGTCTGAAGCTTGATTTTAATGGAGCTGAAAGAAAAAAACAGCTAAATAAAAATAATATCAAATAAATTCAACTAATAAATGAAAAATATATATCACATTGAGTTGCGTAAAATATTATGGATTGACTAGAAATAAAAATTAATTGGTCCTCCCTTRCAAATGGAGCCAACTTAATTTTTTTCCTCACACCAAAAGGATCTGTTTGTTGAACTTTGTCTTTTGCTCTTGTAGAGCAAAAGAGACTATTTCTATGATGTTTATGAAGATACTAGAAATGTCACTGAACAGATTAAAAAGATGACTGTATAAATATTTACTAATGCCAGATGTTGATTATGCAAGGTAATAATGTCAGATAAGGGTTACGATAGACAGGATACTACTGCTAATGATATTGTAGTAGATGTTAAATGGACGCATCTCCCTGTCCCTGAAGAGTTTGCAGTGTAAATAGGAAAACTGTTACTCCTTGTGTAGATGGGACAGCAGAGCCACAGAGCGTGGCTGCATGAGTTGTCACAGAGGCTGCGGAGGCTCCGCAACACTGTGGGTGGTTTCGCCATTCTTAATTACCAAGTTGGAAAGTTACTCAGAAAACCTGGTTGGAATTTGCTTCACCACAGTTGGTGCTTGTGTTAGCACCACGGACACAAAGAATTGTTGATTAGTGCTTTCTTTGCAACAACCTTTACAGACTGGAAGACTTACTATATTTCTCTTTATTCCTTCTTCATTCTGCTCTCCCATGTCTCACTTCTCTTTTGTAAGCCAAATACCATTCTTTAAACCTTTCTTCATAGGTCAGATTTTCTGAACTTCTTTATCTTTATTGCTGTCTTCTGCACACTCTTCAGTTTGTCAACAACTGTTTAAAGAATGAGCTGCCCAAAAGGGAACATAGTGTTCACTAGCACTGGAGAGTGGAGCAATACATCTCCTGGGTCACATGTGTGATGCTCCCATTAATGTATTATGGAATTACTGTTGCCTTTGAGACAATGATGTTGCGTTGTTGACTCACATTCAGTTTGCAGTTTACTCCAAACTTCTGGTCCATTATAGGGCTCTTCTTGAATTTTTTTTTTTCTTTTACAAAACTCACTCTAGCCAGTTACTCCTTACTTTATATTGGTTAATAGTAGTTACACTCTGACATTTAATTGTATAATAAAATATTGAGAAAACTTATCTTGACTTATGGGAATACCCTAGCCATAATCACTCATACTCCTGTGATTCTGAAGGTCTCCCTCCTTCCCTCCTTCCCTCCTTCCCTCCTTCCCTCCTTCCCTCCTTCCCTCCTTCCCTCCTTCCCTCCTTCCCTCCTTCCCTCCTTCCCTCCTTCCCTCCTTCCCTCCTTCCCTCTCTTCCCCCTTTTTTTTATTACTGCCCAAAACAAATGTGTTTAGAAGAGTTGCGCAGATTGAAAAATGGTTTAGTGCAATAGACAAAATCCATCATTGTTTCCAGGTTAGGTGTGATCACAGAAGATTTGCTGAGGAATCTGGACAGGTTCCATCAGCTGCATTAGCATGATGTTGGAGTTCTGCCTCTGGCACTGTCCTGTTTCAGAGTAAACGTGCAAAGTCCTGTTTGGTTTGTGGACAGCAAAGATCCCAACAGTGCTTTTTCATGGATTGAGGTGATAACTGTGGTGGCCAAACTAAGCTTTTGACGGTATAGTTTCCCCTTTGGCCTTAACTGCTACTAATAAAACTTTGCAAATGTAACTACTAAACTGGCAGGCTAGTTTTTGTCAGCTGCAGGGAGGACCTTACTAAGAGCTTTTGCTCTCCCTGAGGTTTATTGCAAAATGAAAATGTTCTCTTTGTCTCTGGCATCAACTCAGGTTTGTAAACTTTGTTAACCAAAGAAATACTGAGTTCAGATTCCAAAATACTTGGAATCTAGTTGTTGACTTTTGGGTACATAGGGCCATTGCTCTCASTCAGTGCAGTTTTGTCCCGAAACTTCTGGATGATCCCTGTACACATATTCTTGTTTAATCCTTTTTCTGTCAGAGGGCTCTTTCCTGGAAAACCAAATGGGAGCACAGTTTCCAAATTGTGCTGAGGGTGATCATTCTCTTTTGCCGTGAGAACAGTCAGCGGGACGGATTGTAGTTTTGCACRTTACTGGTTTTTAGCACTGGAGATGGAAATGTTTGAACTGCTGGAGGAGACGTGTGAAGGGGGTGCACACCTAGAGAGGGAGTTTGGCAAGTAGGAAGCGAGTGTGGGGTTTAGCTAGGAGTTCCTGCCTGTAGGGCAAATGGAAAGGGGTGGTGGCTGGGAGGGGCCGAGTCGGCGAATACTTGCCAGTAGTGTTCTTCTGACCTTCACCCATTCTCCTTGGCACGGCTTGCCCCACTGTCTGCCAGCCTGTCTCCTTTCCCTGGACATCACAGCTTCTTTCTTCCTTTAAAGATGACCTTGGCTGCGCAGGTACTGAAAATTGGAGCCACAGGTGAGCTCCCGTTGAACAGCCTAATTCTTTGTCTTGGCCGGTTTCCCAGTCCGGGTGCTGGGTTAATATCTTATCTTTTGTTTGTTATTTTCTTGTCTGTGTGGGGATGGGAAGGACAGAAGGCAGTGCCAAATTATAAGGGCTGGTCTACAGAGACTTTGAAGATGTGAACTGTTTTGTACGGAGAAATAATGTTTTGTTTGTGGAGCATTAATCAATTTGCATGCCATTTTCACTGTAACAGCTCTTATATAATTACTGTGCACCGTGGGCTACTTAAATGAGTTCTGTATGTTCAAGTGAACTTTTTAACCTGCTAAATGGATCATATGAACAAAGTTAATGCTATTTGTATTTAATTAAATATTAGCAAAGCGAAGAGGGTACACAAAACATGTTACCCTTTATGTTCAAGCTAATCAAGAGACACCTGGCATCTTCTTGAGGGATGATGAGCATGAGTTTCTGCTGCAGCCAATTGACTGTAATAAAAGGGTTGATTCCTAAAAAGGACACTGTCCGCTTGAATATTGTGAAATTCAGTAATGTTAAAAAATGCCTGATTGTGGGTACAGCCTCCCTTTTCTGACGGATCCTATTTATTTCTTGGTAATGTCATCTTCAGAGGGTTCAGGGAGAGGGTTGAAAAGAGGTGAACACATATGGTAAGGCTTATTCTGTCCATTTACCCCCCCCCCCATATGCCTCCATGTCTGCTTAGCACCTGCCTAAAGATTTTAATGCTAAACATAGTGCTGTAGAATGCTTGAAGGCATTTCATTTCTTGAGAATTGTGGCATGCCTTTGGCTTGGTTTTAATGAAAGTTTATAGCCTTCCTTGTTGCCTACAGAATTTTGCAAATGTGACTCCTAAAAGCTAATGCCCCAGAAAAAATAGAAAAGCTTGTTTTTAGCACAGTTTTAAGCCAACCACATGAATTTGAATGCCTGTAGTGAACTTGGCAATTTGAATAACTTCTTAATACGATCCTGTTCACTGTAGTTGGTGTATGAATGCCTCAGTTATTTAGATAACGAGAGTAGAAACAGAATTGTTCTGGACATCTTTTTTTCAACATGTGAGCAAACTGATTACTTTACAAGTTTTATATTAGCTGCGTGCGTGTTGCTCTCTCTGTGGACACTACTTAGGCCCCAATCCTAAAATGAGCTTTTTAAGCATAAACCACTGTTAAAAATCACTGGTGCTCTCTGAGAATGCATGCATTTATCTGAGAAAAGCTCATTCCATGACTGGGCAGTAAAGAGGGAAAGCCGCAAGGCATATTTTAGCATGGAAATGTTGTACAGAATCTTGTAAATGCACGGAAGGGACAGGAAGTTCTTAATAGTAAAACTGCTGTGTAGGACTGAGTCGTACTTTTTATATACAAAATTGAGCTTTCATGTTAAGGTAAACAAAATGAGCTTTCATGCTTGCAGGAATCTTCTCCATTAAATTTTCTATTCAGGAGGATGTCCTCCTGATTGATAGGACATTATCCCAACCTTCCTGAAGTACAGAAATTGCATTTCAAAGTTAAGCTGCTTTTAAAAAGTGAAGAAATCATCTTGTCCTCRCTTTCCTACCGTTTCTTTAAACGGCAATTAAACCAGCAGACTCTCAAGGCCACTTACCATTGAGAAAGATGTGAATGCTGAGCTGGAAAGCAGTTTTGCCCTTTACAATTTATAGGCACCTTGACAGTGGCAGTAAATAGCCTCTATTAAAAAGAAAGACATGTTTAATTGATTGCAGTGGATGTTTTTTGCTTGTTTTTAATTGTAATAACTAAGTTTTTTTCCTCCCTAAGCAGACTGATACTTTCATTTGCAAGTTTTGTCATCTCTTTGTGCAAATGTTAACCACATTCCAGAGCCATTTCCTCTCCCAAGAGATGGGAACAGTGCCGTTTATTTCCTTGTTGCATATGGCTCATACTATGTTTTACTGGATGCCTGCACCTAAAAAAAAAAAAAAAAACACCTTCCTGTACTGACTACCGAAAATACAGGTTTGGGTTCTTAATGTGCAGAACAGGTCATCGTTGGTAGCTAGCTGTTAGGCCCCTGTCTGACATACAGGTAGTCGCGCTCTTTCCCTCCTTTATGGATTTGAGTTGAGTTTAGCTACAGTGATATTTCTGTGTTTGTGTAAATTGCGTCCTTTATAATCATTGAAATATCACAAGAGCAACCTTTTGAAAAGTACAGTTGACTTAATAAATTATATTTCTGATGGCTGTGTCTATTGGAGGAGGCGTTTGGAGAAGGGAGGGGAAGGAATTACTGAGAAAGAGAAGAATGACTCATCAGAAATGCTCGTCCTCTTTTCTTTCCTGCATTTGATTATTTCCATCGCAAACTGGGGTGATCGATGCCAGTCCGAGTGGGACTGAGCATGTGAGATGAGCCTCAGAAGTTGAAATATTTTGCAGCTTTTAACCTCCTTCCTTTGCTACATTTAAAAAGTTTTCAGCTGTCAGTTTTAAACTTTGCCAGCCTGTAGCAGATTTAATAACTATGAAGGATGTTTGTCTAGTTTACACTAATTCTCCATTTTATGACATCCTGCCTTTTTTAAGGGAGGAAAAAAAAGAGAAGAGAAAATGAACAAATAGCTTTTTGTCTCATTTCTGAAATTGTTAACGTGAATGTGTACGTCCCACGCTAGATGATGATGATGAACTCCCTAAAAATATTAGAGGTGCTCTCCSTTAAGAAATGTGTTGCACTGCACTTAATGAAACAGCACTTAGTTTTGCTAACATCATATTGGAGCAATACAAAGGTTGTTTTAACACACAAATGAATTCCCAGAACTCTTACTTTGTAAATAAAATCTGTTTCCAATGAGCTCTAATTGATAATGGCAGTTAATGTAATACCTGCTGGCTAGGCCTGGACTTTGCTAAAAGAGTTCTTTGAGACTTTGTTATTGATTGCTACAATTAGTTCAGGAAAAAAAAACACATTAATTTGGCTTTGGTTTTCTGTTTTTTATTTATTTTAGTTGATGGATTGAGTGAGCCTGAAGTCTCACAGACCTTGTCTACCTTTTTGTTTGTAAAACATTTCATAGTTTTTATTTTGTATGTGATTATGGCCCCAGAAATTGCCTTTATATGAATGTTAAATAATTGCAATTTTCTGTCCAGGTTGACTGTATAGAAAAATGGAGTTCAGTCACAAGGCTGAGATGTCTCATGGCTAATAACTTCATGCATTAGAAGGAAGCATTTCCCTTTGTGGTTTTAACAGTCCTCAGTACTTTATATTTGCCTGGTGCTGTACAGACATCAAGTAATGAAGCGCTGTCCTTTGAAACAGATCTTCACCAGCTCTGCTGTTGCCTGTGTAAGGGGTGGGAGCTCTGCTTTGATCCTTCCTGCCTTCAGGATTCCCTTAGAAGTCAGAGGTCTGATTTGATTGCCGTTGTCAGGGAATGGCTGATGTTAGACATAAATTCTCCACTCATAACACTCTTCTTCTTTTTCTGTTCTCTCTCTCTCTCTCTCTCCATATATATTTCAGTAGTTGGATTCTTAATACTGAGTTACTTCTGTTGAAAAGTAAAAAGCTCTAAAGGGAAACCTCTTTTTGTTTTACCTTCGTTGTGCATTTTTACTTGAAAAATGCCCAAATCATGAATTGATACACCTTGCATACACCTTGCACTAGTCAGTTGAAGATAAATTTTGTTACAAATAACCTGAAAAATGATAGTGCTTAGAAGAATTAGTGAAAAAAAGAATTAATTGTTAATTATGATTTAATTATTATTCTCTTTACTGCCTGGTGTTGTTTGTTTTGTGCTTCTGATTCCATTTTTGTGCCATTCTTCTCTGTATGGCACAGTTTTATCTGACAGTACATCAACAAGGGAAAGAAATACACTATGGAGAAATAGAAAAAAATTAGTCAGAAATAGAAAAAATAGCCAGAAAAGTTAACAGGAGATTTTTAGTTGGATGCAGCCATGAAACAAGTTTAAGTAGCAGTTTTTGCTGAACTGGATTCTGACTTTACTATGTCTCTTTGAAAAGAGCTTGTTTGTGCTCTGTTGGAGACTCTTTCTTACTCTCTGCATCCCTGCTTTACTTTGGCGTGACAGTCCTACTCTCAGTCTTCTGTTGCAAGTTTAGCAGTTAGTTGAAATAATTTTTCAGTCTTTGATCTGAATTAGACACAGGAGTAGAGTGGTTTAAAATTTATAGCTCAGCATACACTCAACTAGTGACTAATCCAAACAGTGGAGAGATGATGCAATTGTAAATGTTCTAAGGGACAAATAGCGCAATTAAACAACTCGGCCTGTAGCTGGTCCACTAAAAATTAAACATTTGCACAGTATAGTAAGGATACCTTATCCTGATGTATGTAGTCAAAAAACAGGCAAAATAAATTTTATAACCCATTTTTRTTTTACTGACATCTGTTACTCTGTAAAAATAATCATTTTTAAGCACTTTTTTTCCCAGATATTGTTATAGACTAGTGTTTAATCCCAGCTTTTTGTGAGAAAAGTGATTAATAAAAAATCCCCTCCTTTATGGAAAGTACTTCAAATAGCAGCAAATGTAAATTATTTTGTAGCTCTTTTGAGCATTGTATAGCATACTGAAGAGAGTTATAAACTTAAGGATTTGTATGGAGTGTAAAAAGGCCTTGTTTTCATTCTCTGTTTAGTTCTGTAGATTCTCTGTTATTTTTAGGATACCCTATTATGCTTCTATAGACCTCTATATTTTTGATCTTTGTA
Organism: Apteryx rowi; assembly: GCF_003343035.1. Classification (NCBI taxonomy): domain Eukaryota; kingdom Metazoa; phylum Chordata; class Aves; order Apterygiformes; family Apterygidae; genus Apteryx; species Apteryx rowi. The sequence continues at coordinate 1,804,994 of NW_020447675.1, forward strand.
AATAGTTTCTGTTTATTGATGAGACTGCATCTCTGCTGCAAATGGCTCGACTGCTATTGTGGTGGGTAGACAGTTTTCAAATCTGATACAGAAACATGCATTTTTCTCAAGGTGTTAAGAGTGATTTTGTCACCTCCGTACTGTCTTTCACCATCACTTCATTRGGAGCCCCTGTTGACAGCAGCATGTGATTGTGCTAATGTTAAGCAGAGCCAGGCAGTACTACTCACTCATGCACTCCCCTAGTGTAAATACGCATCCTGGCTAGTCAGGAATATTTTCAACGAGTACTTTTGCTGAACACTTGCTCTTGGTTTTCATCCTTTTATCCTTCCTCCCTGCACCCCCCACCCCCCTTCATTCTAAATAGTCCCTTTGATTCAGGAGGACAGACGAATCCGTTCATTTCACATATGTCATATATATATATATATATATATATATATATCCATCTCTATATATATATCTTATTTTCGTATTCTCTTTATTCAGCTTCTTCTGCAGCATTATTTAGTTGTTTTTCAGAGGACATTTTAGTAGAAACTCATTCTTCTGTAGTGTTTTCCCTCCACAGAGCTTATAGCACTTATAAAGAGGTCAGTATTATTGTTGTTGATATCATTATTAATGTCCTTTTACAGTCTTAAATAAAGTGACTTCCAAAGTAATCCTACAGGTCTCTGCTAATGATGGGAATGTCATACATAACTCATGCTTCCCAGTGTGGTGCCATATTTATGGAATTTCTTATATATATTTACTCTGTCTATTTGGTATATTAGTTTACTTTATGGTTTCAGCAGTGTTAGTGTGACCTGTTTTTAAAACATTTTTCAGTCTGCAGGGCAGGCAGTCTAATGCTGGCCAGATGAGTCTAGCCTAGGGCTAATTTWGTGCCACAGCAGCCTAGAACATTGGAGAACCAGAGCCTCATTTTGTGCTTGTGTTTTTACATTATTGCATGACTTCCGCTTAAAATTAGCCCTTCTGTGTTTGCTGAAAAGAAAGAAGAAACATGACGTGGAAGAGAAATGCCCCTTCTTTCGTGCCTTCTATCTTATGGTGAGTCAGCTTGGGGCCATGTTGTGCTACGTGCCTATGCGTGTAGGAAGCTATTATTGAGGAAGGTCTAGCTTGAAGGAAAAAAGACTTCCATTTAATTCCAAAAGTGTTTAGTTCTGCAGCCAGCTTAATAATCTTGATCCATTTCTGCCTGGGAGCGTCCTTGGACACTTTTGGAGAGCCACTGGATTATTGGGAGCAAGGGATGGGAGAGAGAAGGCATGGCAACAGCATTTTCCCGGTCACATCACAGCTCCCTAAGTATGCCATGAAGTCTGTCTCTGAAATTAGTGTCTCCAGCAGCTGGAAATGGCTGTCTTGTTGCTTGGACTGTAGAGCTAAATACTAGTAAATTAAGCCTGCCTCTGGGACTGTTCCCTGGCACTGAGACCAGCTGGTGCAGAATAGCCCACCTCCTTACTTTTGAACTGCCTTTGCTCATGTTGTGAAATTGTGCCTCAGAATTGTTTTAACTGAGCTGCTTGACTCAAGCCAATAGTCTGCCAGGGATCATGCTAACAGTTTAACTTCAGAGGTAATTGAATTTCAGGGGAACTGGATAAATGCTATTCTAGGGGCAAAGTGCCTAGGAATGTTCCCATGCATTAATTTGCTAGTATAGACCCAGTCCAGATAGTGAGAGATGGTACTAGCCCTTCTGCTCCTCCTTTGCCTTTAAATACCAATATAAGTATGCCTTCAGCAAGTGGGCTGTCTAGACTTGGACAGGCCTCTGAAATTTTGAGTAAAAAGTGGCAATCATCATGAGTCTTAGTAGTGGAGGAAGGAATGTCCCCAYTGACACTTCGGCCAATTTGGCTGAGGATTTTGAACAGGGGAGAAGTATTGATTCAGTGAAGGTCTGGTTTGAACAGCAGAGGATGGCATTTTAATTTCTGTTTCTTTTACTAAGCAAATGCTTTGCTACAGTTTTGTGGAGCTGTTTGAGGGTGCCTGACTCAATTCTTAAAGAAAATGAGTAACAGTGATCAAGTCTGGAGACATGGGCAGAACTCGGTGTTGCTGAGGTGCTGTTTGAGGGGTGCAATGCTTTCATACAACCAGCAAGAGATGGAAGTGAATATGGTTAGTCCCTGTGACAATGCTTACCATTTAATAGTGAGAAATTTTTCTCTAARTCTTTTCTGAACCATCACCTATGATTTAATCTATGGGGCACAGACCTGGAATGGAGTCATCTGTGTAGGTGGGGATGCTGATTTGTGTTGCTCCTCTCACCAGATTGGCACGGTCAGAGGGTACATAGAAGACATGTGAATTTATACTGAATTAGAAACTAAGTAATTGGAGTAATTTGCCTAATGTACTTATTCATTCTGCGTGTGACCCTCCCTTTTATTCAGATTTCTTTTACATTGTTTTTCATAGGCTCACTCTAAGAACTTTTTCTGTATGAAACCTAGATCCAGCTATCCTTGCTACATTTTTTTTGATAAAAGTAAAAAATCAGATTGGCTACCATGCCCTTTCATTTTGCAAATATTCAAGTTATGGAAATTAAATAGGAAAGTCTACAGATTTCCAGTGGCATCTTGTCAGCCAATAGTTGAACCTCAGGATAGGTCTGATTTCCTAGTATCTGTAAGAAGGCATCAAAAGAAAATTAACTTTCTGTATGTACTGCACATATTTATATCATATTTATTTAACTCATTGTTCAGTGAATCTACTGATTATCTGCAAGGAAAAAGCAAAGAAGTAAGAAAAAAGTAAGCTAGTTCAAGTGCTCATACTGAAGAGGTATACTTAAAGAACAATTCTCAGTTTAAATAGAATTTTTTTATCAACTGAGAATTGTTCTTTAAGTATACCTCTTCAGTATGAATACATTCAAAGCTTTCATGCCCTGTATTTATCTTTTGTAAAACTTGAACTTGCTTACTGAAAGCAGAAATGTATTATCATACTATACAGACTGGTCTTGGGGTAACTGAATAGCTCTAGCAAGAACTGCATGATGACAAGAACTGTATCAGCCAAGTTGGTTGAGCAGTAAATTAAAGTTTTTTTGATTTTCTTTAAGTAGTAGTTCCTTTCTAAAGCTGGCAACAGCTAGTAATTAATTTTCAGAGTAGGATGGCCTGAGTGTAAAGGACTATCTAAATGAAAGAAACTGATTTACATTAATGTAATACTGAAATATCAGGATTTTTTGAGGGAACACAATGTACCTGAAAATAATTATGGCTGATATAAACCAAAGGATAATCATTTGCATCGCTGTGGATCCTTTGGAAATACCTGAAATACATGATCTCAGTAGAGAATAAACAGCAGGAGGGTCTTCAAGATTTGGGCTGGAAGTAACAAGCTCCAGAATTTTAAGTATCTCTCCAGAAAGCCAGTTACAGTTCTGTGGAAATCAAACCTTTATCTCCAGAGTCCTTAAAAAAGGTCCTTTCTTTTTGGTCTACTCTATACACAACTTTGTGGAGACAGAAGTTTATTTGTTCTTTGTCAGGCACTTCAGAGATGCATCTGAGTTATATAATGCAGAGCTATCATGAGACATTCTCCTTGTTAATATTATATATTCTTACTTTTAGTTAAACACTGTCTTAGGAAATCATGGATCCCCGATATTCTCAATCAGAATAAAACAAGTGTCTTATATGAACAAGAAAAGACCAACTCAGTTCTCACATTTTATGGCCTGATCCCGTTCTTATTAAATGGAAATTCAGACCTTTGATTTATCTTATGCCCATATGTTTGTTAGCTTCAGCCTTCCACTGAAAATAAAATGTAGCAGTATTAAAAGACTCTATGAAAATTTAAATATGCTCCAAGATATTTTTTGTGAAAAGAAAGTGTCTTAATGAATAGGCGGCACTGAGCACCTTTTTAGAAATATTTTATTACATACCAATTCTGACTGTTTCCTAAGTTAGAATTTGTACTTTTGCCTGTGGTTTTAGTAGATTTTATGAGCAATTAAACTACTTAAACTACAAAAGTTATATGCACACCTGACCAAGTGATCACCTTGACGTTTTTTTCCTGGAGCAGAAGTGTAAGGAGTATGTTCATCTTTTATTAAGAAAAGTCAAGGCTTTTCTTCATCTTTAGATTTTGTAAGACCAAATTCTCCATCTATTGATGCTTTGAAAGACACCATTACATTTGTTTTTGGCAAATCCTAAGTGGTTTGTAATTTAGTATGATTAGTGTACTACCTCATTGTATTGTCAAAATTATTGGGTGTATACTTAAAAGTCCACACTTGGAGTTGGGATGATTTGGGGAAGCCATTTCCATAGACAGCTTTTGAAGTCTGAGGGGCCTCACTTGCCATCCAAGCAGGTCTTCTAAAGTAGGTTGACTTACTGTGGCCCGCGGGTGCTGTTTTTGGCTTTACAGGATGAGTGTGATCTGGTGCTATCCCTGGGTGCGTGGAACCTGCAATGCCACWGACACTGAGGCGCAGCCTCAGAGTATGATTTAGGGATGTTTCTATTAATCAAGCATAAAAAGTATGAGCATGAACAAACTGTAACGTAGAGGTTGGGGGTTTTTTTTAATGATTGGCAAGCGTTATGTTGCACAAGGGTGAGATGATTGTCCCTTATGTGTAGTTGATGGTAAGAAAACTTTTCTCGTAACTTTACTGACTTGGTGGATTCCTATTTTGTAAGTACTGACAATGCTGTCGAGGTTCATGTTCCCTTTGGATTAACACGTGCTCTGACTGTAGGAAAATGTAGCTGTTCCTCAGTGGTTGTCGGTTCATAAGCGTTCCRTGTATTTGTACATCCAATAATGACTGTTAAACCACTGTGAACGAGCTGGGGGATTTTTTTTCTGTTAGTGTCCAACCAAAGCTAGTCAAAACCCTTGCAAGTCTTTCTGCTGGTACTGATGGTTTGGATGAAGCCATATGTTACCAGTGGGAAAGAAAAAGGAATAATTAGGAATAATCATTTATTTGAGAGGGGTAGGCCACCCAAACATGTATAGCTGGTAAGAGATGGCTCCAGACACACAGCCTGTTTACTTATGTAATAATAGCAGTGTAGTAAGTCATATATCTACATCAGATGACCACAGTCTTGTTAAGATTTATGCACCTGCTTTTATTTCTTTTCTGAGTGAAGACACTGATTTCACCACGACCGTTGAGTTAAGCAAGCTGTCCGGGCGCCGCGGCGGCTCCCGGGGCCGGTGTCGGGGGCCCTGGTGGGGCAGGGACAGGGAGGACTGGGGATGCCCGCAGGGCTGGACACTGCCTCACAGACAGGTCTTCGTAAGTTTGGCATGTAGATAGCTGTACTTCATAGTGGCTGAACTTTAAATTATTCAGAGGCTTTAATTTTTCCACGCTATGCTCTATCATTTTTCCAGTGTTGTTCTGGGCTTTTTTCTCCCGTCCTCTTAAGAACCTGGAAAAGAGACAGTGTTTGTTTCATTTAAATATCTCCTGTGTTAATAAATCACTGGTTCGTTGCTTAGAAATACCATTATTTCATTTTCCAACCTCTTTTTGCTGAGTGTATTTGAAATAGTTTTGTTACTTACTGTAACCTTATTTTCAGTCTGTTGAGTCCCTGCCTGTTATCTGTGTTTACTCTTACTCTGCGTATAATCTTGTTCCTGTTATTCAGCTAAAGGTGTTTTAGGCCCCACATGACCTCTGTGTTATACTTAATTATTTCATTTGTTCCTTAAATGAGTTACTTTTCTGTTCAGTTCCCTCTGTTTTTGTATGTGTCATACACAGCCACGAGGCAGGTAACAGATATTATTTAATACTGCTAACAAGCTGCTGCTCTTTCCATTCTATTTTTATGCAGTCGCTTAGGCTTCCCGCCGCTTCTCTGAGCGTGTGAGCTCTAACTCACTGACTGTGCACACCGTGGAAATTGGTTGCCTTCGTGTTGCCCCTCTGTCGGTGCCTGGACGCTCTGTGGAGCGATGGGCCTGACCAGAGCCAGCCCACCCGGAGGTCCTGAGCTCTGCCCTGCCGCGGTCGAAGAGCGGAGGAGATGCTAGGAGGCCACACAAGAGCTTGGGGTGTAATCCCCGTTCAGAAGTTTTCCCTTGCCACTGTTTGTTTCTAACGCTGAATAAGCGACTCTGCTAAAGCCTGCCTCTCACTTGTAATTGTGCCGTGGTCCCCTGCCCGTTTCAGCGCAGAATTAAACAGGCACCTATCAGTGGTGGTTTAAACTAACCTGTTTGATTTTTGCATTAAAGCAAACTTCTTTGTTCATGCAGCCATTAGCATTGGGGAGGCAACTCAAGAGGTTACTACTACTCAGCTAGCTGTTGGTAACATCGCATTACTGTGAAATAACCCTTCTTGAGTGTTTGTAGTCTGTTTAATTGAAAGGCAGATTTTCAAGAATTRCAGTTGCAGCTGCATTTAAGTGGTAGCTAATGGTGATACTGTTTCCAAAATCTTCATTTTTAGTACAAGACACACTTCTGCAGCTGCATAAGGGTTGGTGTGCTTGGGCAGCCCTCTTAATATTTAGGCAAAGACATGACTTCAGATACTAACTTGGGAGTAACAAGAGCAAGCCACAAGGATCATTGGATGAAAACTCAAGCTCAGAGTAAACATGTAACATAAATATACCTGCGAGGAGTTAGTATGTCCCCAAGGTCAGAACTGCAATAAAACAAACCTGTTTATGAAGGTAAGATCTGAGCAGTAAAGGAGGACCTAGATATAACATTGAGCTCATTTTCCATCCACAGCTGTGCAGAGCAGTATGTAAACACAGCTGATGTTTGCCATTGTTGTTATTGCAGTTTAGGGTTCCTCGCACAGGAGTAGCAAAGGGTCTGGTTCCTCAGAACTATGAACTCTGTTCACTGCCCATTTGAAATTCTTAAATCTTTGTTTTATTAAAAATCCAGATTCCATAGGAAAAGTGGACAGGAGACCCTACTTGGGGGGGGGGGGTTAGTTTTAGTGCTTTTGCCAAGCAAATACTGCTAGGCTGCCCACTTGGTGTGATTTGCCTTTTTTCCTCAAGGTGATATGTGAAGAAAGCTTTCTTCTGCATCCCTCTTGCTGTGTGTAACACCATGGTGCATAGGAGGGAAATGCTGTTTATCTTGATGTGCTGTATACTTCGCAGCCGTGTGTCAATGATGTGGAGTTAACTTAAAATGTTGCTGACAAATCTCTCTACAAAAGTGAATGTGAGATAAATATAGGACGAGGATGAGCTTTTAGAGTTCTAGCTGATTTGTCGCATGTGCTTACAGAGGATTAGTGTCAAGGCACATGAGCCTCACTTGGGAAACAAAAGAAACAGGTAGCTGGCTGGTATTAGCTTTGGCAATAGGAGTCTTTGTAGCTTAGAGTATCAATTAAAATTTTAAAGACCTCAAGGATTACTTAAACAACTGTGCAACAGTGATCTGGCAAGTGAAATACAGTATGTTGTCTTAGTGTTTGGGAATTTTATATGTTTATTTTTAAAGACCTTCTTTCCTTCATTTTTGTACCTGGACTGGAATGGGAAAGAACAGATTCCCATAAAAGTCTCTAAAATTATAATATTTCTGCATTAAATATGTATTATGATAAAGGACTTCTCACTGATGCTCAGATTAGGAATTATATTCAGAATATTGTTCCTGTTGCTATTCCCTGCTGACTTTCTCCATCTGGTAATATTACCATTTAGGAAGTGATAACATATGCAAGTAACAAGTAAATTGTAAAAGACAAAGTGGAGTAATTTGATTGTGCTACTAAAACAATACTAGTGAAGCACTCCAGTCTGTGGTTGCCAGCTTTGAATTACCATGATTGTTATAAATCATACAAGAGGATTGTGGGGGAAATAAAGCTTTCAGCCCTTCTTCACGAATCCACCATTTGCTATCCAGTAATCTAAAGAACAGCATGCAGCCATCTGTCTCACAGACTGTGATGGTGCATTATAGACCATTACTCTTAGTGCTGTAGGGGAGGAAGAGTGGGAAGAAGGAGCGTGCATGAATAATGCAGCATCTTTGGGATCACAGTGCTTCTCACTGTACAGATTCATAGCAAAGCACTGAGTCCAGTCCTCTATATAAACTACTGCATAATGGGGCCCTGGCAAGTTTCCATATTAGGAACTGCGCATATGTTACACATATGCAATTCAGGAACTATGGAGAATGAATAGGAACGACTAGTGCATATATGCAAATGTGCATATGTTTCAAGTTACACATAGTAATATGCTTATTTTTCTCTTTAAACAGAGATTTTGAAAAATATGGCTGGTAAATGTAAATGCTAGCATGGGGAATTTCTGCAGCAGGCATATTTCTCAAAAGACTTTGTGTACAAGTCTAACAGGAAATAACTGAGTAACACAGTTCACATAAGTTACAAGTAGAAGTAGTTGTGCAAAGACCTATATAAAAGGTGGTTTTAGCTAGCAGAAGCACATCTCACTCTAATACTTAAAATTATTTCTGATAGCCTATACGCTTAAAGACAGGTGGAGCCCAGGCTGAAAGGGCCTAAGATACCTAAGGAGTGCACTGGGATCATCATGCCTCGTAAACAAGGTGAAGGACTTCATCAGGTTGATAAAAGGATTTGGACTGGGGGTTTTCTTGGTCTCTCATTTTAAACTGAAGCCAGCGGAAGAGAGAGACTAATATAAATGGGCTGCCATTCAATGTTTTTTCAGAGTACAATAAATTTTGATGTCATTCGACTTTTGTTTTACTAAACCTGAAAGATAATTTGACTGGACTGAGCCAGATGGTAGGTCCAAATTCCCATTATTAATGAGTACATGTTCAACTAAGGCTGCTATGTGAGATACGTTTCAGTCCTGTCTTTTCACTACTTAAGCCTTCTCCTTTGTTTTTTTTCCCCCTCTTTTTTCTTCTTTTTTTTTCTCCCCTTTAGCCTTCTTCTAACATTAATATAGATTTCCCAGGTCTTGGAGTTACATCTAGGCTAAAATAGCCCAGACGCAGTTCTCTGGCCTTGAGACCAAGTGGACTGGCGCAGCTCGTGTCCGTATGGCTGAGCTCCTCTACGTTCCTACCCCAACCTGGGCTGGTGGCATTCCCGCCCTCTCTGGAGAGCCGCTGTCCTGCTGCCTGGGAGAGAGCTAACTGCTTAGGGCCAGCACAGGCCGGGACTGTGCTGATAACTGAGCAGCAAGGGTGACGGGGCCAATAGTTGGGCCCATTCCCTGGTACTTTTTAGTTTACTAGTGTAAACGTAGTCAAAATGTTACAAAGACTGTGTGCTGGATCTGTCATTTTGTAGCATCAAATGAGCTAGTTGGCGCCAAAAGCAAGATGTATTTTATATGCAGGCTCTTATTTTCTCTAGGATGTTTCTCCTCCTTATCTTTAAAAATTAGAATCCAATTTCAGCATATTTCAACTAATGTTTTCTCTGTCCTTTTTAAGTATACATATCATCATCAGTGGTCATAATAGAAACCTAGAGCTATCTGTATAAACACAAGAATCAATAGTGGGAACTATCACATTCTAAACGCTTTAAAGCAGCAGGTTTTTTGTGTAAAAACTGCAGTTTAAGGAAAGGGAAGTAACAGTTAATTTAAAAATGAAGACTTAAAACTTTGCATTTCAAACTCTTCATTTTATGTCTTCAGAGTTTTAATTTGCTGTTATTCATGGGACTAAGACACGGGGCTCTTAACTCAAAACCCTTTCCCTTTTGTGTATATTGTACAGTAACTGTGGGGTGTCCACACTGCCTCGCAGGGCTCATTCTGTCCTCTGGCATTCAGCAAATTAGCACTAGAAGATAATTTGTTCTTGGTTAATGGGTTCTGAGTTGATGGATGGCTGCATTGCTGGCTCAACGCATAGCCCTCCTACATTGCTTTCCCTGTCTAAAAAATGAGGGAAGCTTGTAGGAGTATTGTCCAAATCAGGTGATGCACAGTGCTTCCACAGTGTAAGCTGTCCTTTAAGTGATTATTGCTGTTCCTGTGAGTGCAGTGCACAGCATTAGGGTTAGTGTCTCTTACCAGTTATAAGAGGTTCTTAATGCCTAACTCTGTCCTGTCTATTCCTGTGACATCTGTGCTATTTCACTATACAATATGATCATGATGTATGTATATGAAAATTGGTATTCTGACATGCCAGTGTCTACATCTGTCTCAAGTATGTGAAATTTTTTTTTTGAGTTCCTACTTTCCTGTTTCTGCCTGCCACACTTCACTGATTCTGCTTTGTGCCATGTCTGGTTTTTCCCTGCATTGACTCACAGCAAGGGCCGCTGTGTTTGGTTGTCCGCTGTTTCTGAAAAGTGCTGGCGCCTTAGAGAGCCCTTTTGGCTAATCAGCACATTAAGCACTTGTGCAATGGAGATAAAAGGAAGTCTCACAGTTGTGTTCTCTTCATTCGTGAATCAACAGTGCATTTCCATTAGTTTAAGTCCATCTAAGACTGTCCGGCAGGCCGTGTGTTCTTGCTGATTCAGTAGAAATTCGGCTAACAGAATTGCAAGTTTTCAACCAGCCCAGGTGGTGTCAACAGCAAGGAAGGGAGGGGAGAGGCAATTCCAGCTGAGAAGGTGAAGAAGGAAGGGAACATCTCCAGTGGCAGTTGATTTGCATCAGCACACATGAAGCGTGAGAATATACTGTTAGGTAGAAAGAGGAAAGAAAAATTCTTCTAGGTATTACTCTAGCTTTCCTCCTGCCTCATGAAATGGTACTACACAATGAGAAGATGCACTGGTATGATTGTCAGCGTCAGGGAAACCGTTTTAAATATTTGTATGAAAATTATAGGCGTCTCAGACCTATATGGTAAGATGCATATTCAAGTATGTTATTGTGAGAAAAAGAAATGAAAGGGACAGGGTATGTCTGTGCTACAATCATAGAGGTAACTTTCAGTATCTGTTCTCTCTCCCCTCATTTACTCAATGTATTTGCAGCCCAGGATGAAGAAAACCAGTACATTAGACATGCATATGATTGTTCATTTATCTGTGAAATATTATGTTGAAATCACTAGTCCCAAGCACTCAAAATAAAGACATACTGTAAAAATAGTATTCTCGGATTATTTTTAATTGTCCTCTAGTGTGCAAGCCTGTAAAAACAAAACAAAGCAAAAAAAAAACAACCTTAAGCTTTCCTCTGTGAACATAAAGACTTACAATTTTATTATAGCATATAGAAGATGACATTTTCTCCTACTCACTTGAGGTAGTAGAAATCAGAGATTAAAATTGAGAAAATTGGCAACACGGCTACAAATGGTTCTACAATATAGAAGACTAATGCTATGATAGCTCTGTGATTGGGTGCCCAGCAGTGGAAATGAAAAATGGTGCGTTTTTAGCAGCCTAGTGTTAATTCATAGCAGCTTTGTATCAGTTAAGGATTGTCGCTGTTCAGTATAGAAATAATGCAGTAGAAACATTTGCTATTCTTGTTAATAAAGCAAAGTGCAAGCACTTTTTGTCCTTTTCCTTTTGCTCAAATATGCAGCTCAAGACTACGCTTAGTTATCCAAGGAGAGACTATTTGCATGGTCTGTATTTATAAACAAGATTTGTTCCAGACCTTTTTCCTTCCTTCTTGGAGCTGCAACTGAACATCTCCATTCATCTCTGTTATTTTCCTAGGGGAAAAGAAATTTTAAAGATCCAGTTCTTGAACAGTTAGCTTTAGATTAAAATGGTACTTTACAGAAATTTACATCTACTGAAGTATGTAGCATGGAAATATGTTTATCTCTATTAAAAAATATGACGATTATTCTTAGCGCAAATACAAATTATTACTAAAACAAGACAGAGTTGATAGATTATATTCATAAATACAAATCCAAATGAACGGCTTCCAAAGAAGCTGTAACTCAGTCCAGTAACTACAGTTACTGGTCTGCTTTAATTAATCAGAAGCCAGTGTAATTTTGTTCTTAGTGTGGACAAGGCTAATACTATTTAAAAGCATTAGCTGTTTGTACTTAATCACAGGATAAGCAGTGGTGCTGAAAGCCCTTCTAATTGCCTTTACTTACTGTTACATTGGCATCAAATAAAAGTAACTAAGGGTTCATTGGATTTAGAATTCTTTGTTTCAGACAGAGACATTTTAAACTGATAGTGTCTCTGAAATAATGTGATGCAAACCAAATTTGCCTTGGCATTCTTTTCTGTTGGCATGGTTAAAAAGTACAATTTGCTGTATGAAATCTGCTAAAATGAGATCAGTAGCTTGAACTCTCACTTGAAGGCATTCTGTTTTTTATAGTTTTAAGAGCTGTTCAAGTAGCTTATCAGTCTAGCAAGAAACTTTTTAATTCTGAATTGCCTGAAACAAATGAGGGGAAAAAAGAGGAGCTGATTAATATTTTCTTTGGCTTTAATGCTACCTTTCATTTCCAGGTTTCTTTTTACCTTCTGAAATTTGATTTAGGTTAAATTTTAAATATAAAGATTATCTTTAAACAAAACATTGACTTTTTTGTATAACACTGAAATGGATACTGACTTTAAAAAAAACTTTGAAACTTAAAAAAAACTTTTTGTATCTCCATTCTGTGAAATTCAGTCTGAATTTACAGTTATTTTTAAGCTATCCCAAATTCTTTTTTTCAGTGTGACAAAACAGAAATGGGTTTGGAGTAGGAGAGAGGGGGAGAATTCTCAGCCAGAAGATTTTAAGTATGAGTTAAGTTGGTGTTTTGGGGTGAGATTGCCTAAAGATAAAGGGGCAGGAGAGAGAGCACTCTGGATGCAGAATTGAGAAGCTCTTATGGAAGCGGTCACAGCAAACAAGACAGGAAAGATTTCAGGAAGAGCATAGTCAGTAGAGTAAGCGAAGGAGAATGACAATGGAATCCAGATCCCGAGTTTGTTCAAACACAGACCTTGAGAAACTTTGGTGAGGTGCATGATAGTTCTGGGCCAAGGGGGGGGAGGGAATTACATGATGAGAAAAATTGAACTTGTTTGTAGTGGGAAAGGAAAGAGGTTGAAGATAGTGACAGGTTAGAGAAAAGCCTGAAGGAGAGGACGCGAGAAGGGGTATGAGGGAGATAAGAGGGGAGGGAGCTAAAAAAGTTAGAATAGACAAGAAATGATTTGCCATCCACTTAATGCTTGAGAGTAATCTTGAGAGTATTTCAGCATTAATGCACTCCTTTCTTCCTCAAAAATAAAAGTAACCAAAGGGGAGAAGTCTCAGAAGGATTCTCTTGATTAGTGACCTTATACCTGCACTTGAAAGGTTTTCATTCTCGAGAAGTCAGTTAGGCAACTGTCTAATCTTTTATCTATACTGCTTTGCGATCTCTTGGCAAGCAGGAGATTGATGTGACTTGTAATTATCTTCTGTTTCCTGGACTGATGCCTTACAATAACTTGAATGTTTGGACCTCAAAGGTGAAAATGAGGTTCATTCAGTGATCTCGGTCTAACTTTTGTGCTCTGCCTAATGACCACGAAGCACATTTGGGTACTTGGGAGAGAAGCTGGGCACTGTTATGGGCTGGCCTGGCAAAGGAGGTGTCCTTACTTTCTGGCAAAGCAACGCTGTCTGTTCTGTCTGAATGACACTATCCTTCGGTCATTGCTTCCACTGGGAGAGCCAGCCTGTTGGAAGGTGTTCAGGCAGACTGGTATAGACTGCACTGTCTTGCTAATTTTGTTACTCCATTTTGGTTCTTTCTTGGTTACTTTGAAATCTTTACCTCAGACTATGTGCTAGCTGCCAGYGTGTGAGGTGTGGAGACATGGATACATGATTTTCAACTCTTTCCCGCCTATGCAGTCATTCTTGTCCCTTTGAACTAAATGTGCATACTTACTCATGATTTGAGAGTCTTCTAATTTCTATCCATATGTTTCATTCCAGCCTCTTCCTGGACTGTTTTAGACTCCAATTTTATTTTTTCTAAAATATGTCTCATTGCAATTTCTTCCTCTTTATTTTACTCTTTTGGTACTCTATTTGGTCACAGTCCTTTCCCATAACTATTATCTATCTTGTCTTGTTTTCTCTCAATTCTGCCTGTACACACAATAGCGCTTTTCATCTGGAAGTGTCACAGCTATGAATTTTTTTTTGTTTCTTCTTGCATTTTACACTAGTAGAACCACAGCTGGTGAAGGTTGCTTCTTTTCTTCCCCCCAATAATTCTTTTTTCTAATGCCCACCGTAGTGAGTATCAGTTGAGCTCTTTCTTGCACTGGCATGACTGAAGATATCTGTGCTCATTCAAGTATGCCCTTTTTTATACAGTACTTTCTCAGCAACAGATGTAGTTCTTGGAAATATGATAGATCTCTATCTGCAAAGTCACATTCATCCACTGGCTGAAAGATGATTAGGAACCATTCATCAAGAGTATGAACTCCTTTTGAAAGATTGGCTTGAAGGGCATGACATTTAACTGTACCTGCCAATCTTAACATATCATATAATCATTGTGGCAGCTAGAACTTATTGCAGGACAGCATCTGTGGTATGCCTAGGAAAAAAGATGTGCTGTTAGCCAGCCACTTGCAAATTGCTTGTTTTTTTATATATATTTATATTTATTTATATATATATATATATATATATATTCTAAAAGGAATTCAAGTCTTAGTTTAAATGAGAACAATGAGGCGAAATCAGGAGTTTCACCTTAACAATGATTACAGGAAGGGATGACTACTAACAGAAGAAATTAGCACAGGAAAAGTCTCATTCTCCTTGAATATTCTGTGATTTGATTTTCCACAGGTGGGCAGTAGGTATAGCTGATTTTGTCTCTCTACTGTTCTGTGTGTTTCAGACTAATGTTCAAAAACAATAGATTCATAAACAGTAACTACAGCCTGCTTTGTTCTTTCAGTCTGACTTTGTGTGGTAATTTTAATACAAAACTCGTGAGCCCTTTGGAGAAAAGTGCTCATTGCAGTGAGCAGCACTTGCCAGCTTCTCACATCACCATTGCAACTGGAATCGTTAACTAAGTGTTCCTTTCTTTTTTTAGATCTCTGAGTAATCAGCCACCAAAGTAAGAAATATTCCGTAAAAGGGTCAAATCACTGATCACTCAGAGAAGCTCAAAAGAAGTTACAGGTCATAAAATTATCAAACATTCTGAGATAATCATAGACTGAGGATTTAGTACTGCTTGGGTTTAGAAGGAAACAAAGCACTGTGTAGATTGCATACATCTTAGAGTATCTACGCAAGTTTGTTCAGATTTTTGGACCAGGTGTTGAAATGATATTTGTCTCTTATTTATGTAACCATTGTTGTTCATTTTCAGTCTGAAGGTGATATATTGTAGAATTCATTCTGCCCTGGCAAACTAACTGTTGTCCACTGTTCTGATTCATTATTTTTGGCAAGGCAAAGCAACATACGCCAGAGCTATGAAGAACAAGTTGAATTGAAATTTGCCTGAAATGTGCTATTTTAAAGCAATATTTCTTTTCAGTATGCCTATTTTTTGTTTATCTGTATAGATGATATATTTTCATTTTGAGTTTGTTATTTTATTTTAAAAAACCATGATCAGGCTTTATTTCCAGAAMACTAACTTTATTTTTCTTTATACCCAGTACAGAACTGTTTATGGAAATAATTACTTGACAGTAATCTTTTCAAAGATTCACAGTATAACAAAATGAAAGCCTTGATCCCTTAGTCTAGATTCTTAAACACTGACAAGATAAATCAGAGCTTCATTAAATTAATGATTCAGTAATTAAAAAGAAGGATTCAGGGGAAAGGCTTAGAATAATAAATAAAGTATAAATGAAGTCTGCATTAAGTTACCATTAAATGGAAGAACAATGAATCATAAATTGCAATCGTATAAGTGCACATGCTTTCTGTGGGGAGACTAATGATTTATGCCCAGGAGCATTTAACGTCTCCCACTCAGTTTCTGTCAGCATCAATTATTTCATTATGATGAAAACTTCTGAAATATTCTGAGGTTGAAGAGAGATAAAAAATCAAAATCTCTTTGCTTTAGGTTTCTTCTCCTCTTGTTTGGGGACAAAGTTTGGGGATATTGATAACCTGGAGTGCCCCTTTACAGAGGCAATTATATTTAGATACATGTTAGTAAACATATTTTAGAGATGCAAAAAAAATTACAAGTCACATTCACTTTTTAATGATATCATTTTTCGTCAAATTATAAGTGTTTCATGAGGAAGTTATTAGAGATTATCTGATTTGGCATAYGGTGATGTCTTCAGGGATGCCTTGTAATATCTACATACCGAAACAGGAAGAGGAAGCGCTCTCCATTTCTTTTCATTGAAAGTGTTAAGTGAATTCATTTGATTCTGTTTTGGCATTACTCAGCACTTCTGTCACGTATGCCTATGTACATATATATGAACGAGAGAATTGCTGCGAAATATATATATTACATAAAAGTGTAATATGGATACGTACTTACATTTATATACCTAAGATAGTCTAATACTGGCTACAAGCTGGAAGCTGTCTGAGTACTGCCATCGGTGGTGCTCCTGCCAGCTGCTGAAAGTAGGCCTCTTTGAATTCCTGAGTCTGACTTAAAATTGTTGATTTAATATTTTTAGAAGAGAAAACAAGCCTAAATCAGTGGAGAAATAATTGGCTGAAAACATGAATTGCACAAGATTCATATTCTCACTTGGCGCCTCAGAGAAAACACACTGAAGGAATTCTCCATCCCAGTTTTCTGTGTTAACATTGACTCTCCTCCCCCCACACAAAAAAACTCCTGCCACAGATGTTTTCTGTTCCCTAGTTAGCCACATATAAAGAAAGCTTAATTTTTGATGTTGATGCTCTTATAGTTGGACTCTACTTTGCATCAGATGGGCAGCACATTGTCAGTGCCTTTCCTGTCACGGACCAAAAAGACCCTGAACAATAGAGGCAGTGTGCAGCTTTACTGCGGTGTCCGGTGAATCCACAGGGAATCTACACTAGTGAGCAAGAACGTCTCATTTGCACATTTGCTTTGTTGTGATTTTAACTAAATTACCCAAATTCTTTGAGAGAAATAAAATGGTAAAGTAGCTTAGTTCACGGGTAATGCTTCATTTGAATGTGAGCCATGTTGTGGAGCTTACAAAGCCAGTCATTTAAAAATGAAGATCTGTAAAAATGTTTAGGATAGTAGCTGCAGTGCTTAATGGCCAAATTAAACTCAAACATAACAGTGATGGAGATTTAGGTAATAACAGCAAACTTATCTAATCTCCCTGTTTTGTCCCCAAGAGCCATCTCCAAAGGTATGGATGACACCATTTTCAAAAGTGGGGAGAAAATGAGAGCCACAGAGGTTGTAACTTTGCCCAAGTCACGTACTAAGACACCAGTAAGCTTAAAATAAAATCTGTATCTCAACTTCCAGTCCTGTACTGTTCAGCACCAAAACRTTCACTTGCTGTGGTGATTAGTCGTTAGTTTTCTTTGATCCAGTAAATTTTGCTTGTATGTTTCTCTATTAACRTTTTGCCAAATCTCTCCATATGCTGTTTTTTCTTAGAGTAGTGATTACTTTGGCAGCATGCATTTAATCGATGACTGTCTTAATATTCTTTATTTCCTTTGGGAAAAATGTTTTCTTCTACCTTCTTACGTTCCTGTATCCTTTTATCCTTACAGTAGTTTTAATTTTAGTTAAAATTAAACAACTGCTTTCCTTGTTTTCCCATATCTTTTTTTGTTTTGTTTGCATATTTTAAAATATTTTATAAAAAAGGAGTGGGAGATGGTGAGAGGAAAGGGAATCATATTCAAAAGCCAGGCCTTCCAATTTTGCAGAAAATTATCTGGAGCTTTTAGAAGATCACTAGCTGATCATGAGTCAACAGTGTCATTTGGTTATGAAAAGACAAATATAGCAGAATGTATAAAGTTGTAAGATGACTATATGAGATAATCCTTTCAGCTTAGCATTCTATCTGAGGCTTTATCAAAGCTATTTCAGACTTGAGCTAACTGGAGAGAGTCCAGAGGAAATCTATGAGAATGATCAGTGGTCCAGAAAACTCGACTGAAAGAATTGGTATTATTTCATCTACAGAAGAACGGAAGTATAATAGCCTTCAAATAGGCAAAGGACTATGATAAAAATGTAGGGAATAACCTATTTTTCATTCCCCTATCCAAAAAAAAAAAAAAAAGTAAAAGGGTTAAATTGCATCAAGAGAGACTTGAGGTACGTATCAGAATAACCTGCTTAGAGGCAAGGATAGTCAAAYATTGGGATAGATTGCTTGGGGAGGTTGTGAAACCTCCATCTTTGTAGCTCTTTTGAAAATCCAACAGACAGCGATCAGGAAAGAATTAGTTGATTTGGTTGTAAAGAATGGGAATAGACCAGATGATCTCTGGCAGTTCTTGCCAGCCATATTTTCTGTGGCTGTATTACACAGGTCAGAGAATTTCACCCAGTAATTCATGTTTTTAAAAGATATTCAGGCTTGAAAAGAAAGTTCAAGTGATGGAGATCTTGTTTGTTCAACCTCTAGTAAATTCCTGTTTGAATCTCATTTCAACCTTGTTGTAAAAAAAGTTATCCTTATTTCTATTCTTGATTCCTCCGTATCTCTCTTACTTCATTAAAGAGCAGTCTGATATCAGTAGCTTCTTCCACATGCAGGTTATTATTAACTACAGTTGAATAATCCTTTATCTTTTTCTTAATTAAATGGGAGAGAYTATCTTAATTATAAAAAGATGTCCCAGACTTCAGATAACATTCCTAGCTCTTTGCCATTTTGAAGTCTGTTAATCTCTTCAGTGCGGACTGGCTTCAATGAGAACTGGCTACAATAATTCAGTCATACAATTTTTTTTCTCAGCTTATACTTGATGTTTCCCTGTTAATTTATCAGGGAAATTTCCCTTTTAAGTTGTTGGTATGTGAGCAAGAGTTTCAACTAGTAATGTTCTGGATTTCCTGCCATCCAGATCTCTAAATACTTTACATAAACATTGACTAAACAGTTCTTCATGGATACCATAAGATCTCTCCTGTATGTCAGGTGCAATATTACTACCTACTTAGAAAGTTTGGACTTCTTGTCTGTTTACATCCTTTACAGTGCTGATGGTTTCTTTATAGTGCAAAGAAGTGTATTAATTCCTATATTTGGCCTTGGAGTGCGGTGCTGACCTCTTGAGCTGCCCTGTCCAAGATATATTTGTAAGCATAATGCAGCATAAAACATAAAACTACATGTGCCAAAACAAATATCAGTTGTTACTCAGCTTAGTGCTGCTAAGAAAGCGTTCCGGTTATTATTTTATCAAAGAGGCAAAGATTGCCAAATCCATAAGAACAGAAATGTGCTTCAGTAAAGCATTTAAAACTTGAAGGACAAGTCTAGATTTATATTAAACTCCTAAGGATATGAAGGGATTGAGGAAAAGAAGGCTGATTTTGGAATGAAGATGTCATCCCCATGCACCAGTACAGGTTGGGGGTTGACCTGCTGGAAAGCAGCTCTGCGGAGAAGGACCTGGGAGTGCTGGTGGACACCAAGTTAAGCATGAGGCAGCAATGTGCCCTKGTGGCCAAGAAGGCCAATGGTATGCTGGGGTGCATCAGGAAGAGTGTTGCCAGCAGGTCRAGGGAGGTGATCCTCCCCCTCTACTCAGCCCTGGTGAGGCCACATCTGGAGTACTGCGTCCAGTTCTGGGCTCCCCAGTACAAGAGGGATGTGGCACTACTGGAGCAAGTCCAGCGAAGGGCTACTGAAATGATTCTCTTGCATGAGGAAAGGCTGAGAGAGCTGGGACTCTTCAGCCTGGAGAAGAGAAGACTGAGGGGGGATCTTGTCAATGGGTGTAAGTATCTGAAGGGAGGGTGTCGAGAGGATGGGRCCAGACTCTTTTCAGTGGTGCCCAGCGACAGGACACAAGGCAACGGGCACAAACTGAAACACAGACACTTCCATCTGAACATGAGGAAAAACTTTTTCACTGTGAGGGTGACAGAGCACTGGAACAGGTTGCCCAGAGAGGTTGTGGAGTCTCCTTCTCTGGAGATATTCAAAACCCGCCTGGATGCGATCCTGTGCAAGGTGCTCTAGGTCACCCTGCTTGAGCAGGGGGGTTGGACTAGATGATCTCCAGAGGTCCCTTCCAACCTCAGCGATTCTGTGATTCTGTGATCCCTTAGCCAGCATATGCTGATGAGGCAAATGAAAGGGTTAAAGGAGGAAAACTTTTTTTTTTTAAGGGGGGGGGACCATGCTAATTGAGGAAAAAATAAAAGGATGATGGAAAGTCCTGGTGATTTTTGTCAGTATTTCCTTGAAAGAATTTATGGAATTCCTGAGCAGAGAAAAAGTTGATGAGAGGGTTTGAGGAGTGAGTTCACAGTGGCAAAAAGGTAGGTCAGCTAAGGATGTGAAACCTCATTATATTAGAGAAGTAGAGCTTGAAGTAGTTAAGATGTTTGAACTTAAGGAGGATGGAATGATTTGATAGTGGATGCATGTTTCTGGAAACGCAATTTATGCTGGAAATGGTCATAGCAAAGAACAGGAGCAAAGAAAGCAGATACTGAGGATGAATTAAAGCTGGGGGGGTAGGAGGATGGATTTATGAGGKGAGGAGAGTTAGGGAAGAGAGGAACTGAAAGAGGGAGATAATCAGCAACCATAAAGAAGAAAGGAGGAAAGGAAGTGGAGAGAGAGCTAAAGTCATCAGTGAGAGTGAGGGGAAAAAAATTGTGACAGCCTGTGACAGCTGATAAGTGATTCTGAAAAGAGCTCAGAGAAAATGCTTAGAAGGGCATCCTGCATCCGTCAAAACAAGAGAACGCTGCTCAATGGAAGTGGGATCAAGGTAATAACCCTTGGGGTGAATGGGAATGTTCAATTCGTGCTGCAGGTTGAACTGAGACATAAGAACAAGAGAATGTGTGATAATTAATGAGGCTACAGTAGATTAGAAGCACAAAACCCTACTCTTGATTGGGGAAACCATAAAAATACATGTGAAGAGCCCATTTTTCCTTTTGGTCATGACAAATATTTTCAAAACAGCTTCAGGAGGCAGTAGTTTGGGACCCTCTGCAAGTTCCACACATCACAGGATAGATGAATAAAACTCTCTCAGATACAATCAGAATAAAACTCTTGGGCAAATTACATTTTGTTTTGTTACTGCAAGTTAACCTTGAGCCCTCAAGCCACGGTAACTGTGTGTGTATTTGTAGCCCACAGCCACTGTAATGTCATTCATCTTAATTGTCGAACTCAAATTTGTGCATGTTCAAAGTGTTCGTGTAAATGGTGACCTTAATATGTTTGATATCAATTGAAATAAATGCTGTATCACAATGTCAGTATGTCTGTGTGCATATGCATGCATGTATGCACACATATCTGTAGAAAGATGTGCATTGCCTTGTAGTTAAAAACATGAGTAAAGGAAGTGGCGATGCTTGGTATCCATCTGTCTGTTCTAGGCCACTGCCCCTCCTGTTTTCTCTGTTAGGAGACCACATGCAAATGTACAGAAAGGCAATTGCTGTCAACATAAAACTACATGCTAATATGTTCTTCTACCTACCTTACCTCTTTCTGAGAATAAAATGACCTTGATCACATTAACTAGTAACCAGTTTGAGCCTGCTGTGTTCTGGAATAACATACCAGAAAAGACACCGACATTTCTCTTAATTTTGATGACTTCCATGTCATAATGCAGGATTAACTCCATCTCAGTAGCATTGTATTGCAGCACTTTATTTGATTTAATGAGGGGAGCAATGAGTGCCTAGGGAGGCACACTGGAGCCTATGCAATTCCCAGACATTCCAGCTAAGCAGTGGTTTAATTTTGGTCAGCCCTCTCCCTGGGGAGCAGATGCCTGCACAGATACCCAGTGGAGTGTTGAATCCTGCTTGCCTTAAAACTGACTGCAGAACAGTATCTGAAAACAACATGTTTCAGATGGTTTCTTAAAAACAGAATTTACCAGTTTTGGGTCTTTCTTGGCTTAGATGCACTTTCAAAGAACAAAAGGTCTTTTGGCATGCTTGGGACCAGGTCATCTATTCCACTTTACCCTTTTCTAACAGGTTAGCTCATGAGGTGTTTAAGGAGATACAACGGGCACAGATCTCTGGTGGAATCCTGACATGCCGATGAGGAGCTGAGCCTGTTAATGAGTTTGGGAAGCAAACTAGTCCTGGTTGGTCCCTCTCTTAACTCAGTGCTGTAATCCTTTTGTTTGCCACATGGGTTCATTAGGATGATTAGAATTAAAAAAAAAAGTTATTTAAAAAAAACAACTCACTTGTATAGTCTATTCATGCAAATCTATGTTCTTCTTTTGCTGAAGATGTAGTTCTTCCAAGATAACTGAAAGTGGCTGCTTTCCAAATAAACATATAGCTAGTTAGTTTATGTGCAGTACTGCCTCTTTTTCACACATATTGAAGTGGCAGAGCCAAGTACAAATATAACTGTCTCCATGTTTGTGTGTCTTGTTCTAAACTGCAACCTTGCAAATAAGCATTGTCATTGCATGCAGTCTGTGTGCTATCACCACTTGTTACTAAGAGTGAAACAAAATGTTCCGAGTATAATTAGGTAATCAGAAATTAGGGCTTTTCCCTTCTGTTGCCGTTAAAGTAGCTAAATCTTTTTGCTGTTGATCAGGATTTCAAAAATATCTTGGAAAAGCTACTGGAATAATTTTTCCCTTTGCTTTTGTAGTAGGAGTCCGACTTTGTCACATGAAGATCATTTCCACTTGCTAATACCGTAACAAGTGTTTTGAAACAGGAATTTGTCAGTAGTCCTTGTTAGCTGATTTCAGTCAACAGCTGTCTTAGATGTTGTTACTTCATTTCAGTCGAAGCTGTCCCTTTATTGTTGAAAAAGAGAATTGTGACTTATTGGTCAATCATTTTTCTCTGAGGTTAAGAGTTCTTCTGAAAATCACAAATGAAATCAGTGTTGAAAGCCTTACAGAATTATACATAAATGGAACAAACAGTCGAGATCCTCAACTTCATAAAAAGTGAGCAAGATCTTTCTGAAAAATGGGATGTTAGAACTTGTTTATGCATATTATGGTGTAAAATGTAAAGCCCTATCATGTAACGAATTATCCAGCCCTCTTATTTAATGATACTAATCAGGAGAGATCCCTGCTTACAGATTTCACTTTGACTAAGAACACATAGAATGACTTACTTTAACCTTGATTGATGTTGCATATTATTCTTGCTTGTGCCTGGAAAATTCCTTCTCTTATTTTCAAATGTATGTTTAGCTTTTCAAGGATTCAAGGTTCAAGGATTTTTGTTTAGATGATTGTTCGTTACTGTTGCTTGCTTTTTTTTTTTTTTTAAACAACACTATTAACAGAGGTGCCGCTTAGCCTTTTACCATTGCAATGAAGGAGGATTCCTGAAAAATATGATAAAATTTTCACTCACAATCTGTCACATTTTCCATTCAATTCTTTGTTGTTTAGAGATCTGTCTGTATATTAAAAAAAATATATGAAAGGCAGAAAATTGTATGGATATAAATCAAAAGTTCTGCTGTTCTTTCTTAAACCAGTTCTAGCACTCAGTCAAGGAAAAATCTTATTTAACATATTACCTTCTTCTTGTTAAGGCTAGTGTGATGTGGCCTTAGCATTCAGTGTGAATGTAGACAACATTTCTTTGGATGTTATTTGTGTTTTTCTGCAGACTGCTTTCTTTTTCTGGTTATTTAAGGAGCCTGATATTGCGAGATATGATCTTTTTTTCATAGTCCCACCCAATAGAAACCAAATTCCTGTGAATTACTCAATTATTGTCAGCACCATGGCTGACTTTTTAAAATACTTAACAAAGCTGACAACAAGGAGATCAGAGAAATTAATCCTAGCAGTACAAACCAGCACATTTCCTGAAAACTCTTGTCACAAAACAGTTGAGGTTGGGAGAGACCTCTGGAGATAGTCTAGTCCAACCCTCCTGCTCGAGCAGGGTAAATCACTGTTGCCTATGTTCATCAAAATTTCCGTTGCTTATGCTCTCAGAACCAACGAAGGCTTTTTTATTGGCTTTGCTTGGAAAAATACATTCCCTTTTTCCCTGGACCCGTCCTTTTTTTACAAACACTAATTGCTATTCTAGTCAGAAAAATGGGTTAAATCATCACTTCCATCCTTGGAAAGAAGTAACCTTCTATGTTGAATTATTATTATTATTATTTTTTTTAAGTTTAAAAGTACTCCTAATTTAAGACCATTTTAGTCAGTGCTGCTCTGCCAAATATGGCAGTGATAAATATGCTTAGGAATTCTGAACATAACAAATGCTGTACTTTTTTTTTTTTTTTTTTAAACAGCATGCCATCTTCCCATAAGTTTTACATACTGTCTTTTCAGAGGAAAAGGAAGTGTTACTTTCTTGAAATTAGCAGTTTATAAGTTATTACACTACGATTTTGTTGTATAAAGTAGTAGGAGTGAAATACTATTCATCCAAACCCTCTCCTTGATAATTTGGAGTTTTCTTCCAGTCCAGCTGATGTATACCTTAGATGTACATAGAAAATTAGTCTTGATCAGTCTCTGTGACTTCTCTTGGTCATTTAAATCTATGTTTGTACATTTTAATGTCAAGGTTAGCATAGGATACTGCAGCCTGGCAGGCTACCAGTGCCTGGAGCCATTTCAGGCAGCCGCGGCTGTCTGAGTGAGAAGTGCAGGTGGACCTGCCGCGTCCATTGTTCAAGCACCCGGCTGGTGGCCTTTCCCGAGGTGGCCTTTCCTGACCGAGGACAGTGTCAGGATACCCATTAGTACTTTGATACGTCGTTTTGCCTCCATCGTGACCTTTGTCGTGCCTGAATTCATCTGTGTTCTGTTTCTGCTGATTTTGCGTAGGTGCTGGGATGGCTGGAGGTGGTCACGTTTTGCAGTTGATCTGAGGGAGGCGTGAAGCATTTCCCATACCCTGCTGGCACTTGAGGTACTGTGATAACCTTATTTTACCTGCAAGTAACTTTTATATAAATGTTGACTAAGCAGAGCTATCAGATTGAGTCCTGTGGTGCTCTGCAGATAATCCTCACAAATCCTGCGATCCATTCCTGCAGAAGGTGCTATTGGTAATAGGCAGTATACAGAATTCCCATCGGGATCCCAATCTTCACTTTTTCATATTCCCCCAAACAATAGAAATACTTGAATTAAGGCTTCAAACTTATTTCTACTGAGCATTAGTGGCTAGCATTTGAGATAAGGGACTCAGTAAGTGGTAGAAGTCCTGAAAATCCTTTTTTCTTTGTCTGAGAGAAATTAGTTTATTATATTTTATGAGACATTTCTCATTTGTAAAGTTACTTAAAGTATTAATTGCCTGATGTTTTCAATGCATAATATTGAAACAAATGGAAAAATATATATATGTTTTTCCAGGGAGAGAGAGCTTGAAAATGCTTATTGTGACATTATATATGACCAATATTGGTTTAAATGACACTTAAATGATGTCCTGTTTGAATATATGTATTTGGTCCGATTCATTGTTGGAGTGTATTTCTGCAAGCTTAATCCAATTACAGTAGGGGTGAATTTGAATCAAAAACAGTGCAGGAGTATTCTGTGGTATAAGGGATCTAGACTTGTGACTATTTATGCCATAGAACTGGAAAGCTATTATCTAGCATTAAACAATTACATAAGATTTTACAACCAGCTTCTGTGTACCATAACAGTTTTATGCAACTTAGCTGGCTATTTCTGTCTAAGCATATATAAATGTTATTTTATTAAACAGAAGAGAAATTCTAGAGTTTGTTTGCTTTGGTTGTGATAGAATATAGGTAAAACTTGCTACCCATTGTCTAGATTTTTAATGTTTCTAAAATCAGATGATTGAACTCTATGTACATTCATTGTACCGTAAATCTGTGCCTGAGAGAGTTGTCTAAGGATTAACTGATTCGTGTAAGAAAATTAAGTGGTCAGAATAGTGAAAACTTCCCTGTTAAATATGTATGTAAAGTAGGCTTAACTTATAGTCATTAGAGATCTCCTCAACCAAAACCACCTCTGTTGTGGTTACCTTGCCTTCTCATATAAAATTATTAAGCACACTTGAAAAACTTTATGAATGATTTCTCTAATTTTATAGCTGAAGCATGGTAACACAACCATACAGAAAGCTTATTTTATGTTCTGTTCTCATGGCTTTCTGTGGCCAGCATCCCTGTTGTTCCCCAACTAAGCTGCCTTTCTGTTATTCCTCTTCAAGCAGCAGCACAAGAAGCGTGTCTAGTACTTGAAACGCCCAACGTGGACTTGGGGTCTGGATTCGCTTCTTAGCACCGCTGCTGGCTCCCTCTACGATTCCGCCACCTTGTTCAACTTCGTGGCACTTCAGTTTCCTATTTGTGAATGAGGGCTGATAATACTTAACTTCCAGATAGGAAGAAAGGATTCTGATACACAAGAGATGCTGTCACTCGCATGGCGTGCCATACTTGATTCTAGACTAGTGCTGCATTACCGAGGGAGAGCTGTAACGTTCGCATTTGAGTGTGACCCCATGCTTGGAAATTGATGCTGGATCCCTGGATGGTAAAAATCATTTCTCTGGTGCTTTCTCTTGTGGTGTCTTCCCCTAACTAGACTAGACTAACTAGACTTAAAGAACATTTTGGCACAGGGAACAGGAACTAACTTTCTCCAAGGATGATCTGATCATAAGGGAAGGGATATTATGCTGACCAGGTATGCTGAAAATTATATACCTGTAACTTGCATTATCTATGCTAAATTAGTTTTAGATTTAGATAAGAATTGAAAACGTGATAACTGTTCCCAAGTAGATCCACTAATGGCTGGCCTTTATGTATTTACCTTTTAATACACCTTTGACAGTAGCAGTCCTAGATTCAGTTTTCTGGAAGCAGATTAACTACTCAGCTCTTCTATGAAATTGAGGCATTTAATGCATTAGGCACAGTGGGAATGTTCATCTGCATATTTTCTAAACTGAGATTAATAAAGTGTTCTACTCTGAATAAGGATTTCATTATCCTAAATCAATGTGTAGCATTCTTTCCTTAAAAATTAAACAGATACCTTGTTACTTCAAGTCTGGGATACTAAAAGTGGCCTATAGATGTGGCAAAAGTAATTTGTGTTTCATTGACATTTACAATCCAAATGGAAGATAACACATGAGGCACAGCTTTAAACAGATTTTGACAGTGTTGGTAGTTCTGCTGAATATGCTGGAAAAAATTTTAATATCTGGCTGAAGGTAGCAGGGGTGTTTGTGAAATAACTGCTGTAAAATATTCCAGTAACTGACGTTTCTTTAGCTGTTAACACTTACCCAGCTCCTGGGTCAGCACACTTCTCTTTTTTTCAGATGAAGATCTGCTAATTTTCTTCCTGTGGAATACAACATACAGAGTACAGAAACCATTTGTGGTGCTGTGTGTGCTTGAGGAAAGCYAAAGGGATGGAAATAAAGCTGACCGTGATCTCTTGCTCCACAGTTTGGAAAAACTTATAGGCTTACATGGCTTCTCTCCTTTGAATGACCTTTTAAACCCAGGGAAGAACCTGCCTAAACTGACAGTGTCGGTGTGCAGATGTTATATTGACGATAAATGTATCCATCAGTTTAATACCAACATGCTGTAATACTTTTCTCATCAGACAACTTGTTTAGTGATCTTAGGCTACCCAGAACTATATATCCACCATTTGTGGGTTATGTCCAGTAGCTTGCGACTGGCATCAGATCCGAATTCTGTGATCGCTAGTGTTACAAGTAGACCAAAAAGGTATATATCCTTAATTATAAAAAACAAAAACAGCCTTTTTTTTTTTTAGCTTTATGATCCTTCCTCATAATTTTGCTTTATCAGTTCATCATGCTGATTGAAGTGTTCACTTTTTAACAGCTAATAATACAATCATCAGTAGGACAGTTTAATGTTAAATGAACTGAGTCAAATTCTGCTGCTGCTGAATCATATGCTACTGCAGATTTGAAATCAAAGCCAAGATTCAGTTTGAATGAGTCTAGCAAAGCCAGCTATTATGTCCTGGGGAAGGGCTAGAGGCAGTCATATTTTAGTAACAAATATACGTAAGATGGAAGGGAAACTAACAGGGTAAGCATAAAAATATACTACCCCAAGTATATACTTTTTTTTAATGAGAATATTCCATACTGATTGGTATCCACTTCTGCTCTGGCTCTCTGCTACTCTTAACTCATATGGAATTCTAGCTAAAACATCTCATAAATATTCTGACTGAGAATTTTTTGTGAAACTAAAAATAGATCTTTTGGGGTAAATGTACTACACTGAACCAGTGAGAACAATCAGATTAGAATGTAGGGGAACCTATCCTCCCACACAGTTTTATGTGCTTTAAAAATACAAACCAACAAAAAGTTTTACATTGTAGATATTACTGTAGGGTTTGTTACATGTGACTAGTAGTCCAGTCTTTGCAGTGGTATGTGAGGACTGAATCTGGATTTTGGAAAGGCTAATTCCCATATTTCCCACTTAGCTGCAGCTGACCCGCTGTTAATATAGCAACAGCAGACTATTTTACCCTGTCCTCCCTCTGTCTCCCCGCCAGCCTCAGTGGAAGCAGCTATTCTCTTGCACCACACTTTGCAAGCAGCTCTCCTCTTTCCATCTCTTTCCCTCCTGGGCAGTTGCCATCCCACTTTCGCCACCAGCAGAGGTCAAGAAATATGAAAAGGGAAGGAGGAAGGCAAGGAGCTGTTCCTGCAAAAGTAGTTGCTCCCCATACCTCCCTCACCCAAAGCAGGAGGAAGCCAAGCTCTCCTTTGGGCTGTGGCCAGCAGAAAGGAGAACCGGCATGGTCAGGCAGGCGTCACTGCTTTAAGAGCCGAGTTTCACTGGGCAGAAATGGCACTGGCTGAATGGCACCTTTTCATGGGCTATGCATCTGGTTTATGAACTACATGCCATAAATAAAAACCTGTTTAAAGAATCATGCAATCCTTAAGAAAGAAGTGCTAGTCCTTTTTTCATATATTTTTCTGTATAGCTCTACCATCATCTCTATTCATGCTATAGCTCCTAGTAACAACTGCTTGTTACCCTATCAGGAGACTTTCAGCCACACCAGTAGATTAAATGTAGAACTCCCATCATGACAAATTCTTCTTGGAAAAAGTAGCTTTCAGGTTGTTTAGAATAAGCTAATTGCTTAAAAATCATGCACAGCATGACATATATTTCCTACCATTTCTGCAGTGTGGTACCTCAACATTTCAGTTCCAAAACTGTTTTTAAGATCCTTTGTCAAACATGTATGTAAGTATACACAGCAGTATATAGCAAGATCTGTAACAGGTATCTATATCAAGAAACTTAAGCCCTATACATATTTTAATCATTTAAGACTGAAAATTTAATAAAGCCTTTTCCGCTAATATGAAAAAACAAGACACAAGGAAATTAAAACACAAACATAAGAGCTCTGCAAGTTCTACATTTTGGGGACTTTTCTACTCTGTAAGGGTACAGCTGTTGGGTACCTCCCTGGCAGCTGAACTATTCATGAGAAAGCTGGCTGACCAACAATGTATGATTTTTGTTATTTATTTTCTGTGAGTTGTAGCGCTCTGCTATAGAGAGTGTGGCTGAGACTGGAGGATAGCCTGCCTTCCTAGGGAGCTGGAGTTTGGTTTTGGCTGGTTTGGAATTGAGTTTCTGTTAGCCAAGAAACTAATTTAGTAGACCACCAAGTAATCCTGCAATTAATTGTTCTCTGCAACCCATAGAACAGCTAACATCTGAATTCATTTTCTAAGCTATGAAAAGACTACAGACTTTGAGGGGTTTGAGGTTTTTTCTACATGTGGTGAGGGCACCTTGTATGAACTTACAGTTAGAGCCAGCTGTGAATGTGGCTGGTCAGATGTCTGTAATCTTTGCACATTATCCCTTTTAGAATCTGCAATAGCAACAACAGAAAAATATCTTACTTGAATGAACGATACTGAGTCACTATTCCTCTTAGTGTACAAGTTCAGTCACCTGTTATCAATCCTGATTGCTGAAGGCAAACTTTTATGCAATAAGCCATCTACTGTGATATTCTACAGTTTTAGCAATTTAGGTTGCTCTATGATTCAAATGTGATTAAGTGTCATACACATTTTGGGAGCCGATGATATCATCATTAATGACTTTTAAAAATATATATGTATTTGAACTTTTATGGTAAGGTCTTTTTTAAAATGGGAGCCCTGTGATATTAAATTAATCAGTGTAAGAAGCACAAAAAGGGTCAATCATACTCTTTCCCAAGTAAAATGAAGTAACAATGATTTCA
Organism: Apteryx rowi; assembly: GCF_003343035.1. NCBI lineage: Eukaryota > Metazoa > Chordata > Aves > Apterygiformes > Apterygidae > Apteryx > Apteryx rowi. The sequence continues at coordinate 1,835,377 of NW_020447675.1, forward strand.
CTTGTATGCAGAAAGTTTCCACGAATGATCACACGGGTGAGACTAAAAAGACTGTAGTTTAGTCCACATGGCCAAGTATTGAGTAGGATGATATAAATATGCTGATTAGAGGGAAGAGAGCCAGTTGCTAAGAGTGTTTTGCTGACAAGTTCATGTGAAAGCAGCCTTGCTCCCTGTTTCAGTATGGAAGTGGATACTGAGGCAAGGCTGCTGTTCAAACTGCAGAATTAAGCTTTAAGAATTATATTTAGCTTCATATGGGATTTATTTTTGTGACCAGCCCTCACAAAATCAATATGAGTGTAAGCAATAATTCTGGTAGTAGTGGATGAAGGATCGGGCTCTCAGCTGTTCCTTAGGGCAGATGTCTTGTAAATTTTGTCTGGAAACATCTACTTATTCATGGTCCTCTGTAAAATAACAATAACAGAAATGGGGAAATGTGAACATACTGGTCCATTTTAATAAAAAGTAGTTGAATCTGCTCCAAAGTTTCACTTTCTTAATTGCAAAGTGTGCAACATGATGGACTTCCTGAGGGGGAGGGTGTCCTGAAGCAGACTTGCTCTCCCCCTGCCAGCCRGCCAGGCATGCATTGAGAAGCTCTTCTGTTTATAGTGCAAGCTGCAGAATATGTGTTTTTAAGCTGATCGTTCACCTGTTCACTAATGTTCTCTGGTAGGTGAAACACTGAAAGGGGATGCAGTCCACCCTTACCCTGYTCCTGGGCTGTGGTGTAAATGCAGGTGAGCCGTTTCCTTTCCCAGTGTCTCCATTTCCTCACTGTAAAATGCATAATGACACTCACCCCCACTGAAGGCTGCTTCAGGATTTGCTGATGGAAAAGACTGTCTGAAAGCATTAAAAGATCTCTTTGGAAATAGATTTGGTACATTTCCTTTAGTATTAGCATCGCTGTTTCTGTTGCTTATTTTGCAGACAGGTTTTTAGTTTCTTAGTTGGTGGGATTTTCTTTGAAGAAATGTTGGGCATTGGACCTGAGTAACCCCTTTCAATTTCAGTTAAAAATTTCTAATTGTAACCTGTCATCTCCCTTTACCTTTCTTATTCCAAAATATAGCCTTCCTTATAGTGCTATGCTAACTGCAAGTGCCTGCTTAGATTAATTGGGTGATTGTCATCTTCACTAACTCTTAATAGGTCACTAAATCTAGAGAGTACCATGCATGGCTGGTTTATTGCCCTTAAAAAAGTCAAGCTGGCTTCATCACCCACTGTGCAATCCACATCTCCACTTCCTTAATAAATGCTCTCTCATCAAAATATTTTCTCATCTCATCAAAATATAACATATTCATATGTGAGATGCTTCATAAAAATATACTTCAAACTTGTTATTTGGGTATTTTAATTTGCAGATCTTACCAATGCAAGTAGAGGGAAAAGTGAACTGACTTCTTAACATTTTATCAAAGGTCTGGACAGACATCAGCTCTTCTCCGGAAGTTGCTACTTACCTCATGTAAACTTGTTTTAGTGACACTGCATGTAAAAGTACTGAATAATGTTCTTCTCGTGCTGGTAACAATCAGTATCTCTCTCAGCTTTGTTAATTTATGCCAACTAAGGATCTAGCTCATAATCTTTTTATATGGCTGTTCCACATGTTTTATGCAATTGTTGAATGCACTAAGCTCCTTCTTGGTAGATGTGCACAGCTTATATATTCAGATTTATATGCACCTGAAGCAGCAAATCGGTGGGGAATAGTGCCAGGGAACAAGGCTGATATGATTTTACAGAAGAGGCATGGAAGGCAGTTCTGCATATTGGTTCTCATTATCTAATATGTGTCTGTTTATTTTTCACTATGGAACTTTTTAAACAGAGAATTTTACTTGAAATTATTTCGAAAAACAGTTTTGTTGAACAGATGCAAAATCATATACAAATTCCTACATCAGCTTAAACCAGACTTAGTTTCCATCCATAAATTACAGATGTAAATTAAATCAATATAAATCATTGCTTAAACTGATACAAACTTCCAGACACAAAAAATTGCACCAGTTTAAATGCACTATTTACAGTTGTACCTTTTGTCAAGCTGATTAATCTTTATATGTTGACCAAGCAGTAGAAGATGATGCAGGTAGCAGTAGGTGAAGGTTTTCCTGCCCCTTTTTGCAGATGACCAAGGTAAATGTGTGACTGCTTTGACTCATGAGTGGCCACCCTGAAATCCTGCCAAAATCCTTTGTCTGTCAGCTACCAGCTTTCATTTAATCCAGTAGTTAAGTCAATAACTTCCTTACTGCCACACAAGCCTTGTAATGTAGTCTTTAATCTGATTTGTAGCACATGAATAATTTAGCATGCATTAGACCACATAACTCATTTGTCTCGTAGTAATGAGCTGTCAAGTAGTTCCATTAGTCTAGGATAAGTACGAGGGTCTTGAACTTGAGTTTTACAGCTTCTTGAAGATGTTTTCCCTGGAGGAAAAAGATTTTGTGTAAATACTATCGAAAATGAAACCCCGTTGAGAGATTTTCTGGAATTATTCTTTGAAATCTGAAAGGCAGGTTTGTGTTCAAGGTTATTAAAAGAAATTGGGGGTGCTTTGTTCAAAAATACTTAGCTACAACCAAACCCTGTTTCGCCTGAGTTCAAAAGGGGCTTCATTTGTAGTATGAAATTTCTCTTGCAGGAGCTGTCCCTATCCATGATCAACTGATCATGTCACAGAATAGCTCACAAGAGCAGATGCAGACTTCTACACTGAAATTTAACTTATCATATTTGCCAGAGTGCTAGTTAGTATACTTATTAACTCCTGTGATACACGGATACTAGCATGCAAAAGAAGGCTTACAAGAAAAATACCAGCTGGAGCAATAGAATTGGCCTGCTATGTAAGTGCAATCTGGTAGCACATGTAAGAAGGTTCTTTAATATTAAACATGTGAATTATCCTGTAGGTTGCACTCATGTTCCTGCCCAAACTCCCACTAATGTCACATAGGTTGCTTTCTACCAAGATTCCCATGTTCTTCATGTTAAATATTCATGTTCTTCACCTGCTCTGCTAGGTGAATTACTTAGCCATGTTCTCATGTTAAATATTCTCATGTTAAAATAGCCTTACCTGTTTAAAATCAGACGTCTTTATTGCTTTGCTAGATTAGGGGCTGAGTTCTGACAGGATTTAAACTTTAGCAGTAGCAAGATACAGAAAAGCTACTTTTTTTTTTTTAAACACTGGCACAGAAATGTTTTACAACACCGTGAATATTGTTTAATTTCTTCTGTAATGTGTGAATAATTATCTTAATAAAATGTTTTTCTTTTGGCAATTTAGGTAAAACCATGTTTTTAAATACAGATTACTATGGGGGGGTTCTAGATATAAATTCAGACATTTCTTTTTCTTGTCTTGTCATAATATTTGACATTATGTTGATGCATTATATTTCTTTAAACAGAATGGAATATACTTTTGCTCATACAGAGAAATTCTCTCACTTTGCAATATATTATCCAAATAACAAAACAAAGAGCTGGATTTTGTCTTTTGGATGATTGTTTGTTAAATTAAAAAAAAAAAAAAAAGCATCTGGGAAAAATTACCACTATAGTTGAGAAAAATGTTTATAGCCTGAAAGAATTACCATTCCCATAAATAGGCCTGAATCCTCTTCCTTAGTCGTACAAGTACATGTAAAACTGAGTGTCAACTCAAAAATTCCTGTCTGCCTGGTAGCAGCTGGATGTTACAGTGACTTCAGCTGAGATGCATCTACTTTGCTGCTGTGATATCTTTTGGGGGTTGAAAAGCAAGCAAAACAATGAAGTGTTTTCCAAGTTGAAAACTTTTCTACCTGTGTGGTAGACAGAAACTTAAAATGTAACTTTAATTCTCTTTTAGCAATTGTCTTCTGAAAGAGATGATCAACTGATTTTACAGCTAAGGTCCTCCCTGCATGTATCTTGTCCGTCAGGTTACTGTTTTCAAAGCATAACAGATTTTACTGTAAATAAAGAATTGATATGGCATATGCCACAGCCATCCACCTTTGACTTCCTAGCCCAGTTTCTGGGAATATCCCTTTATAGCTGGATTGACTTAGCTTTCAGTACAAGTCCAGAACAATGTTCAAACTCTGGATTTGTTGAAAGGCTCCTTAACAGCATCTGATAACTGATAACCAATTGTTACCCTGTCTTCAGTTTAAATGGGCCCATCAGAGTAAAAAGTGCTGTTTCCAATTCTAATACTTTATTATAAATTCTTTAGGTTATGTAGCACTCTAATGATATGAAACTGCCTCTGTTCCATGCTTCTAGACTGTCATGAATATGAGCCTTTTAATAATCCTCAGATTGGTGTCAAGCTGTGCATAATAATTGCAGTTTTATGCCAGAGACCTTCATTCTTTAGCAGTGGTGCTTTTTTCTTTTTTTCTTTTTTTTTTTTTTTACGGAAATGCACCCTTCATAACAGTTTTTTATTTGCAGTGCATAATTTTTGTTTCAGTGACATTATTCCTGGTTCTTTTCATATCCTGGATTACCACACAGACTAGGTGAATGGTATGCTATTCATATCTATTGAGACAATTTGTTATTTCTGCTTCTTAACACAGCTGAGTATATAACACTGACAAGGATTCTATAAAAACAGGCGTTCATCCAAGTGCTGCTGATGACTCAATCAAGCTGTAATATCAGCTCACAAGGAAAGAAGTCTTTAGGTCCATGGCCCTTTTAAATTGTGTTGAGCTGAAGGGCTGTAACTCATTTCATCTGCAGAATGACTCTGTCTTATTGGCATTCAGTGGAATGAGGATAAGCAGACAAAGTGATTTCAGCTATGCATGTTGAGCCAAACCTGTCTGTATTACATTATGCAAGCACAGGAAGAAGATTTTCTGTGGGTAGCACAAATCTTGCCATGAGATCACTTGTGAGAAGCATGCACGCTGCAAAAATAAGTAAAGGCCTTTTCCCTGAACGCAGTTTGCAAGGATATGTGTGTACGTGTTTGATGTTTACATAAATGTATGGTTCAGTGCAGCACAGAACTTGAGAGCCTGGTTTAACATTCTGGTTTTTTTCAGCAATCGTACTTATTTGGTGATGGAAGTATTTTTGTGTATTCATATGTGTTGTAAGTTCTTGTGTCCTTGCCTATTTTTGATCTGATGGAATGATGAAATGTAGCAATATAAAAAATAAATTTCTTTTTCTCAGACTAATCCTTCGCACAGTAATTTTGTTGCTCAGTCTGCAGCAAAAAAGCCACCTTTGATTCTGGAATAGTCATACATGTGTTACTTTGGCAAGCAAAACTAAACTGAAGGAGGTTACAGGGGAAAGAATTTTCTCATGTTTGGAGTTCAGTGAGTTAATGAAGATGGCAAAAGCAGAAATCCTTTCTTAGGCACAGTTTAATGAACAAGAACAAAAAGGTTTTCTGTACTCTCCTATTGGTCCTCCCAGGTTCACGAGCTATCTAAACCTAAATATTTTACCTCAAATGGCAGTTTTGTTGTTAAGCAAAACTTGTTATGACTTACTCCGGGTTTAACGTTGTTATCTGACCAGAGTAGATGGAAACCATTCTGTAGGTTATAACTGTACAATTTCTCTTTTCAAAGATTTTCCTAGCCTGACTTCCCCCTGTCTATACTGACTATATTTATGTCCCACTGGAGAAGAGTTGTGTTTAAATTCACTTGTGATTGACCATACTCCAACATCACTATAGAAAAGGGCCAAGAAGTTTTTTTACCCTTTTTATAATTCCTGGCTCCCTTTCTATACTGAAGCAATTAGCCTGAGCTGACCTCTAGCCAAATGTTCCTGTGGTCAAGTTTCAGCTGCCTTGAGGACAGTCAGCTGTTGTAATTTTTTTCTGGTTTTAGCTCTCTTCCTTCTTGCAAGCTTTAAGAGTTGGATAAGATGTAGACTATTATTCCTTAGAATAACATGCATTACAGACACTGAAATTTTGTCCTGTTAAGTGACAGGGACTTTGTTAGTGGCATTTGTCTTTCATCACATACAGTAGTAGGTGCTGCAGGACAGATATTACTAGACCGTAAAAGATCACTTTTGTCCTAAAGCTGATGAGAAGTGAGAAGCTGTCTCTTGCTAGGTTAACATTGCAGCCTCTAAACAATGCCGTTCTTGTTGGCAGCGAGCTTGCAAGAGTGGTTTTAGAGGAACAGCAGTGGATTGTTACAAAACAGATATGTGAGAATTTTCTGTGAGGCAGTAGTTGTCTACTGATGGGGGAGATGGCTCTTCAGAGGAATCTTCTCAGAAATTTTCTTCCGTACCACTGAAAGCAGTATTGTGATGGGGCAGCTCCTGCTTTGGAGCAGGTTTTCTCCCATGAGACCTCTCTTTAGTTGCCTTTACCGGAGCCATGGCAGTACAGCACGCCTGTGGCCTCCGACACTCCTAGAAGCTGCCTTGCCTGCAGCTCTGCTGAGCTCTTGGTAGACACAGAGAGGCTGCAGAATCCCCAGTGCTTCACAGCTCTTGCAGATACTGCAACTGGGGAAGACCTTGGCTCTGGATTTGAGCTCTGACAAATGTAGCATAGGACCTCCCACTTTCTGCACAAAGGATGGTGCATGGCCCATCCATATTTTCCATATTTTAAAATGAGAATGGTCGTGGGTTTTGAGCTCAGTCCTGTCTGTGTATTGGTCATATTCAGTCACCTATTGAATTTTTCTCCTGCATGCCACTTGCCTGGATAGACACCTCGTTGGAGGACCCCATTTGGATTTGTACAGAGCAGCAACACACTACCGCTTTGCCTTGCCAAGATGGTGGCGTTTGTGGGCTTCCACAGAAGCAGCATTTATTTCTGTACAGCATTTACTGGAGAAAACTGAGGGATTAAGCAAGGATTTTGATTGCCTTTAGGGTTTAGGAACCTAAATTCATTCCATGCCCTATTTCAGACCACTAAATGTTTTGGTCAAGGTCTGTGATTAAGCAGGAAGCTGAAATGGTCAGTATAGTTCTACAATTGTTCTTAAATAAGTTGTAGCTGCTGTTGGAGGAGCAATCTGTCCTCTCCTCAACCCTGGCTGCTCATTCCCATGCCTGTGCTGGCCCCACTCTGTTCCCAGGATGCATCTTTGTGGAGTCACATGATAACCAGGTCAGCAAACAGATTTGTTACAATAAATGTTTATGGAAGTTTTTTGGCTGAATTAATTTTAACTTGAACAATTTCCTGATCGAGTTTACTGCATGTAGGTATGTAAACAAGTCTGTGAGCACGAGCAAAAGAGCAGTACTGGAATGGGATTGTTTTTGTCTGCAGCAACAAAACCTCATTCAAGCTTTAAATGATTGTTGAACTCTGGGATGTATTTCCAGGCTCCTGGTTTAGCACTCAAACCACTCTTCCCTGGTGGAAGCTGAGATGGCTTCCAGTCGCAGCAAGAGATAAAGGGGATATCCATGTTGTGGATGGCCATATGTTAGGATTGATAGCGTTCTAGTTACGGAGTTGTTCAGTGTGATGTGGAAGCTGAAACTGTGTTCACAGATGTGCTTTGAAGGACTGATTCTATTAATGATATTTGTGTGGAGAATTCCTATGAGGTTTTTTTTTTTTCTTTTTTCATGTAGCTGTTGTTAGGTGGGAAGAAATAGGAAAGCTTGGAGAAGACTGGTAGGAAACTCAGCAGAGGTTCATGGAGAGAAGAGAATGGGGAAGCGTGGTTAGAGGCAGCCTGGGATGCGTGGGTGTTGCGGGAGAGAGAGAGAGAGCGAGCGAGCAGAGGGGTTGTAGATGAAGTGTGGAAAAGGACATTGTGCTCAGGCCTGTGGGAAGAGCAAAACAAAACTTTAGGGAGAAATTTGGGCTGGGAAAATTGACGTTTGGGAATATCTGTACTGAGGAGCACAGTCTGTTGGAGAAGCACATTTTAAGAGAAATTTCTTTGTGCTGTGGAAAACCTCCAGTTGTTCGATACAAGACTGATAGTAGGATATTTACCAGAGCACAGCTCCTTCCTGTCCCCAAAAGCAGGCCATACTAATGTGGAAGGGCTGAAGGGGAGGGGGGACTGTTTGATAGGGTAGAAATAACATAAGAGGAGAGGAAGTGACAAATACAGAAAAGCATTTCTGTAAGAGATTTATGAATAGGGGACAGTAAGATTAAACAGGAATACAGATGCAGTGGGGTGGGGGGACAACTGAGTTAGCTAAAAAAAAAAAAAGTGCTGTGCTCGGATGCACCTTGGGGTTTGTCAGTGTAGCTTCTCTCTGGCCTGTCATTGCTTTAGGAACTGTTTTCCAGCCCTGTGCACTCCCACAGCTGCAGCCTTCCACTGTGCCTTGGTCCTGCTCCACAGGCTGCCTCACTCTCAGACCAATCTCCATCCTAAATCCTTGCTAACATGCATCCAGTCTCACCATACGTTTTCCTTCCTTTCTGTCCACCTGGGAATAAGGGAGTTGCCCTTGGACAGACCTGTGTCTAGTTGGACAGGGGTAAATCGTGCACAGCTCTTGCTAGGTACTCAGAGAATAGCTCCTCCAGTTCTTCTCTCCGTTCGGCCAGTCACACTGAGCAACCCTGCCTCCCTCTGCCATATGCCAACTAGATCTGGCCAAAGGGTGTGTGAGAGTAAGAGCTGGGAATCCCTGAGGCAGTCTAGGTGTCAAGGCAGGTGCGGTGGGGAGGGTCTCTTGGTTTGCCTTCGCAGAATCTAGGTTAAACTCTAAGAGTGGTCGAAATTAGTTCTTCTTGTATTGCATTTGAAACTTGAAAATTACTGAGCTGTTATGTTGAAGAAGATGTGAAAAATACCTTCTGATTTGTACTAGTTTTGTACTAAACAGCATGAATGAGAAGTTTAGAGTTTGTAATTATTACGTTCTTTCTGCGGTGTGAGTGAATATGTTCTCTTGGGATAATAAAATTTAGATGAGGGAATTATCTTTTACATTTAGTGTTAACATATTTTTAAATACTCAGTGTGTTTGTGTTTTACAGTTGTTGATGAAATTCAGACTTTGCTAACTGTACTGGGAGACTATTAATATTCAGATTTGACAGCATCAGTTGTATTAACGGCCATTTAACGACTGTTGCTCATTAGGGGGCTTGGTTGTTTGAACATTGCTGATTTAGTCTCCTGTTAGATGAAGAAAGAAAATGTCCAATTAAAAATACTTCAGAGTAGAAGCAAGGTTTGTCATACTTGCAGTCAGATCCAAAAGTGGAGTCACTATTATATCCCTCCACTGCCTCGCTGAGCTGGGATGCCAGTGTAGCTTGGCAATTTYGTGCCATGGAACAAGATGCTCAAGCATTGCTTCAGTGTTCATGTTCATTTGGGTGTTTTAACTTTGCTTTTGAAGGTCTCCTGTAATCTCTGCACTGTTGTAAACTGTCAGGTAGTAATCCATGTTATGTATATTTTGCTCCCTACTACAAATGGACACTTCACGAATTTATTTTTTATTGTACAATTTTGTGCAGCAGGCTGCACTGCCCACAAGTCCAACATAGCCCATTCTGCCCTTCTTTGTTATCAGAGGCCAGTGATAATGGCATGAGCAAAACAGTGTCCCTCATACACAGTGGGGTGATGGGGTGCAAATAAACTAGGCAGAAGAAGGAAGGTACTTTCCGGGGAGGTTGTAAAGACTTGTGGGATGGCTCTTGGGCCAAGGACTCTGTGTGGTGTGCTGCGTGAATATGCTTGGGTCCATCTGAAGGTGCCTGCTCAGAATTGACACCGATAGAAGTTTTCAGTGTGAGACACCCTCCGTGGCAGCCTCAAAGGACAGGCCAGCAGAGCAGAGGCCCTGAGACACGTGCTCACAGTTACGCAGGAAGCCAGCAGGGAGCAGAACAAAGAATTAGTCCAGGTTACTCAAATTCTTGCTGTCACCCCAGCTACTGCCTGCTCTCTTTGCTAATCAAGTGCTGCTCGCCTCTGGTGGTGACGGTAGGTATTAAGCTGGGTTGTTCTACTAGCAGCCTTTTGACTTTCTGGTGTGGGAGCTGCATTATACGACTGCATCACTCTCCTTTTCACTGCATGTAGTCCTAGATCTGGGAAGCATTATACATGGCCTGCAAAGACAAACACAGCTTTAGGAGCATGATCTAGAAAGGGGATCATATCTGTGTTCTCTGAAAGAGATATTATTGTTCTTTTCCCACTTTCACATTTAACCTAGGCTAGTCATTGGATTCCATTTTTGAAAGGTTGTTACGGGGAAAGTGTGTTTTTTTCCTAGAAGCAAGATAGACATTGAAAATACTGAATTTTTCCTCTATATTTAATGAGCTAGTGACCCATAAGCTAGTCCTGTTTAAAAAAAATTAGTATTTACTATCTGTCCTAGTCTGTAAGATAATATATGACTTTACAAGGCAATAAACCATAAACTAAATACACTTCTGGTTTACCTCCAGTCAGAAATTCAATAAAACTAAATGGTAGCTTAAATACCATGTAACCGTAATAATATAAGTTTATAAAGAAACTCTCTGATTGTCTTTTATTATTGCAGAACTTAGAGGTATGGATCTTCGGCATCTGCTGTTTACTTTGGCACTGGTCTGTGCAAATGACTCTCTCTCTGCAAATGACGGTAAGTTTTATGATATCTTTCTGTCTCCTTATGTATATATAGACTTTATATAAAGAGTATTTTTATATTATATGCATCAGAACTATGCAAGTACCTTGACTGCAGTAATCTGAGTGCATCATGTGAAAAATATGTCGGCTGATCTTATTATGAAAATGGTGGATTAGACTAAGTGTTGCAGAGTAACGGTGAATTTAGTAGATGGCGAAGGTTTGTGGCATGTAAAGAGGTTGGGTGAATGTTGATGATAGATATCTAGGTTTTCTTTCCCTTGTTCTAGTCTGTCTAGTACTGAGGTTATGAAAGAATTGTATGGGGGTTAATTTTTTATAGAAAATTTTTGTTTTCCTTAAGTCTTTTTAGTATATTCCTATGTTAGACGTAAAACTATTTGGAAGTATGGAGGAAGCATTTTCAGGCTGTACATTTTGGGTCTAAGGCCAGTATAAGCAAGTTTCATAAGAAATGCACTTAAAAATTCTTGAGAATAGGTTAAAAAAGGGATTTGAAAAGAACACGTAGCCTCAACCAGCCAGATTTCTGTGGGTAGCCAATAGAAAGCTTTTATCTAGTACAAACTCTGAATGCACATCCTGTGGTGGTTTTGATTCAACAGATCTGCTCAGTTTTTGCATCTACTGAATGTACCCCCTGGCTCTCCACAGTTCTTCCCCTTCTCATCCTTATACACCTCAGTTCTTCCATCTTCTAAATTAAATGCAGGCTGGAAAGTATTCCCTCCAGCTGAGCTTTCTCTGCTTCTTTTTCTTTTTGCAGTCAGCAATGGTTTAGGACAGTCTTTGTATGTTCTAGAGGCCTGACTTGAGTCTGCTTGATCCTTTGAAGCTGGTCTTTTACTGCTTTAGAACCAAGATTAGCTCTGGTGGGAGTTTTGCATTGTTTCAGACTCATCTGCTTATGCTGGTTATGACCTGCTCCTGCAAACAAAAACAGCTTACCTAGTCTGCTCTGTCTTGTTGGGGCCTTTGGAGAGAACAGTAACGGTTTTCTGTATGACTGATTTTATATGAACATGTCATTTCTTCTCCCAGAGCTACCGAACCAGCTGCCCTAGAGTGGTTCCTTGAGCAGGTGCCCCTCCTGACCAGCTAGCCAAGAATGGTGTTAGCAGAGAAAGCCAGAGGGGACAGTCTGACAAGTAATTTTGGAAAAAGAGGAGTGAAAACAGCTTCCACAACAAACTGTAAATAAACTGATAAAATCTTCAGTGAAAATTTCTTCCATCTTTCAAAGATTCATTTCCTTTTTTCTTTAGCTCAGTAGTTCCACTCCTGCCTAAATGTTACTAAATGCAAATTAAATATGCATAGAGTTGCAAACCATGTTTCACTAGCTGGTCTAGTGTTGGTTTTAGCATGTGATACTAAGCCAAAGGGCTATGGCTCAGTTCCTTGTAGTCATAACTGCCCTACATTTTAAAGATATAATCATCCTCCTTCTCCCTGATACAGTTCTGCATTTTTTTGGAGCTGCATTCTTACCATTTCTAGATATCCCTAATTGCAGAAGTAGTGAAGAAATATGATGGGTATTACCTTGTTTGTAATGGAGGCATTAAGCTGAAAATAAGATGTAATTAGAATTCAAAGAATCCATTTTCAGTGGTTTCTTCCACAAAGTTTATTTTCTTTATTAAAAAAAAGTTTTGGATAGGGGAAACATAGGTGTCTCTCTCCTTTTATTTGGGCGGCTCAGACTGTGCCATTTTTGTTGTTAGACACCAGATCATCTGCAAGATTCTCTTCTCCCTTGCAGGCTAAGACATTTTCTGTTACATTTACCAGATTTGTTTCGAGTTCCTTCATTGGTTGTTTTTGGTTTTGATTGCTAATTTGGCTACTCTGCTTTGCATTTCAGCAATTGAGGGGTGAGACCCAGCCACAGTAGTTACACTAACATTAGCTGTAATGTAGCTGACTGTAGAAGGCAATGAATGAATCAAGTTTGCACTTCTGTTCCCTGGCTTTCTTCTTTTCCTATTTGCGGGGATACTTTCAGTCGGCTACCTGCGTGTCCCATGGAAAATGGATGTACCTATTTAAGAAGTGTATAAAGAAGCATGGGATAGTGAAGTGCTTGTTTTCATAGTAAATTTGGACTGAAATAATGTGGGGGTTTTATTATTTTTTATTAATTTATTTTGCATCCTTTGTCTTCTGAGTTAGTTAAAAGAAGAGGAAGTTTCTGATAGGAATTGGCTGAATAAAGCTAGGTACTCTTTTCTTTTTTCTTTTTTTTTTTCCATTTTGTGCACCACTCCCTTTATTTAGACCTACAGACTGAAATGAAATTTGCAAATTCCTCCTTGGTTCTGCTTAAATATGGAAAGTCAGTATTTCTCAGTGAAATATGATACATGTACCAGCTTCTTTTCTTTGCCTCTTACAGAATAGTCAGTAGAAAAAAACGAATGTGGCCTGACTTGATCTCCTCTCCCCCTCCATGTCTGTAATTTACAGTGCATTCATTAAATGGACAAAAATAATCCCTGCTCAGATGCAGTCTGCTGGACCAATTGATTTCTCTCTTGAGGTTTAGGAGCACAAGGCATAAGAGGATTCTTGGGTCTTTGGCAGATGAGTTGTGGTCCAGATCTCCTAAGTTCTGTGGAAATTTCATGCTAAATGTAAAAAATAACCACAAAGTCACCCTTTGCCTGGTTATATATGCACTGATCAGATAGTAACTTCCATGAGCTTACTTAAGAATCAAAGTACTGGAAGAACATTTAGATTGYGTTCTTGTACTTAAATCCAAGACACAATACTAAATATCTACATCTCAATCTGCTGTATTTTTACAGAATTGTGTATGTGAAGGGAACAGAGCTTTAATGTCTCAAGAATAAAATTCTAAACTTTAAACTGCATTTAAGGTTGTAACATTTTTATTTTGAGAGTGTGGGAGCTGGTCCGCTGGGAAGGTCAGACAAGGAGATGTAACTTGAATGGGAATATTTGAGATAACAGCATGGCAGAACAGCCATGTGTCATTCTTGCATGATTTAGGACAAGTTATTAGATGAGATCTGTTTATTAGCTAGTATTGGTTTGTTCTTCTTTTCCGTGTGAGTGTGCCTATATACACAAACAGTTCTCGTGACCATCCAGCCCAACCCATTACTACGTCATGAATCCTGACAATCTTAGAGTTCTGCCCAGCACAATCTTGCTGAGACCTTCCTATATGCTTAAATTAAATGTGCACCAAAGGAACTGGGTCTGCAGTGCCACAGTTCCCTAACAAATCCACTTTGTTAAGGAGGGTTTTTTGTGACAGCACAATAAAAAATTACAGGTAGTTGCTAATCTTACACCAAAGCATGTTATTGACACAGTGCAATATTGACTTGTACATGGAGGGATCCATAGAAGAGCTGCACACTTTTATGTCCTGAAAGTAAAGCTTATGTGAAGCTTTACAAGTGCCTGTGCTTTGAGCTGGCTTTGTGCAGTGGGGTCAGATCCACCCTTGGAACACAGTTAAATCCCGTACGTGTTTCCTCCTGGCAGGAAAGAGAGTGTGAGGCCAGCAGTTGGCTGGAGAACTGCAAAACATTCAAGACCAGATATTGGACATTTAGTCACTCATTTGCTGTCTCCAGGCTGGTGCCAGTTCTGCTGGAGGCTTTCTGTTGATTTAGTTAGTTTTCGTACTCGCCTTTCCTAAGAGCCTGGGTTGCCAGCTCCTTAGACAAGGGCTATGGCTATAGTGAACTGACAGCGGTGCCTGCCATCTGAGAGATGATGCTAAATGTGGCCAAGTATGTCTGCTGCAGCAGTTCTCCATGCCTAATTCAGAGTGGAGCAGTCAACAAAATTCAGGCTCCTGAGAGTTTAGGTTGCTTTGAAGATGGGGAATTACATACTTCTGAAAATTCTATAGCTTTATTTTTAGTTAATGAGGTACATGAACAAGAGACATTACTGATTCATAAATAGATTAGCTACTTCTGTGCAATAACAATCATGGTTCAAGAAAACGTAAGAGTTTATATGCATGTAGACATACACAATTTCTGTTTGAGATACTTACAGAAACATAACTATGGTATTTCAAATACATATTCCAGCATATACCTTATAATTTTGTTTAAGACACCTGCTAACATAGGGAGGGAAAGAGGGTGCTCCAGTCACAAGCTGCAGAAAGCTTAGGAAACAAATAAGTTTTGTCTGCTTGTTTCTTCTCTRCAACTGACCAGCACAGGTCAGATGAGGACACAGAGGAGTAAACTGGGAATTAGTCCCAGTTAATAAAACAATACATAAGCTCAAGCAGTTCCAAAACTAATTTCTTCCCCAATGAAAAGAAGTGGGAAACATCTTTTATCATTTTTGATACTAGAACAAAGTTCATTCCGGAATATTAAAGCTTTGCTAATTCATCCTCTGAAACAGGTTTAGAGAGGCACTCATGTTTAATGATAGCACAATAAAAATACTCTTGAGTGAGCTGGTTTTGTACAATGATATTTCAGGAGAGAGAAGTCTGAATTTACATTTTATTTAATCTGATTTCAGAAATGTTTTTAATTTTTTGCATCACAGCTTTGTTTTGGAGGAATTTTGCTGTTTTTTTTTTAATTCTTCTATGAAGGTATTAAGCTCAAATGTTATACTTTCCTCATTTTTTATAAGAAATATGATTAATTTCTTCCCCTTATGAGACACACCAAATTTCATTTTTATTTCCAGCAAAACCTTCTTTTGTTATGCTGGTGTCTACTCACTTATTGTAATTGGACGCTTTGCATGCATTTCATTTCCAGATTAAACCATGTAAGTTTAGGTGTGTGCTGGGTGTCAAAGCTCCCAGCTGGGGCTGACGGAGATGGTGGAGGATCTATGGGAGATGTGTGTCCTTCTGGAATGGCAGCATAAAGCCAGGCATCTCAAAGGTTCCTGAACATCGTGTTTAGGCAACTAAATGAACTGCAGCAGCTGAACTGTTCTTTATGTTCCAGGAAATATATTGGCTAGATCTCTATTGACTTCATGGGAGCTTGGATACCTAAAGGTGAGATTCATCTGTCTGTGAATCCCATGAAGATGCTCCAGGTATCCAAAATATCTGCATGAGACCTGTACATAGGGCATACAACCTATAGCAGATCCATATCTTTTGAAGCAGCAGCTGAAGGGCAGGCAGACTACCCTAAGTAATCTGGCATAGTTATAGAAGTTTTGGCAGCTGAATTTTGCTCTAGATTGCATATAGAGAGAGCTAAGTGTAGGTCTCTTCATTTTGAACTGAGTCTCACCTTTATAGTCATCTGCATATATTATCATGCATAATTCTGCGTGCTTTCTGCTGGGTGATAATATAGCTGCTCGGCCATACACAGTCGGTCTTCTGTGGTCAGCCCGGGTGAGGGCTGTTGTTAGTGAATAGACAGGCTAATAGCTGTCAGCATGAAATTAAGTAGCAGGCTGATGTTGTCTAAAGGCATGGATTTGACTTTCCTGACGCTTGGAGGAATTCTTAGTCTGAGCAGTGAAGTACCTTTGAATTGCAGCCTATTCTCTGCTGAGAATCAAGTACCTAAGGAAAGTAAAGGAAACTGCTACATTGCATGCCTCCAAACTCATCATGTCTCTGTCTCTCTGTCTCTCTCTCTCTCCCCCCCCCTTTTTTTTTTAACTGGTTGTACATTTTAAACAGTCATATTAAAAATCATATGTTTGATTATAACATACATGTGAACATTTATTTTTAAATATCCTCTGAAGTTAGATTAATGGAAACTCTTAAAAGGCAGAGGGAGTTTTTTGTGTTTCTCTATACAATCAGTTAAAAGAGACTAACCAGTTTCACTTTCAGTGATCCTGTAATACGCAGTTCTGCTCTAGACGGCAGTACTGACAGGTCTCTTAGGGTAAAGCTGTGCCTTAATGCTTGGTGTCAGCAAAGGAATGGTGCTACCTAGGATCTCTTTTCTCTTGGGATTTGAAAATCCATGGTCCTATATTCAGAATTTGTGTACAAAATATAAATTTGAAGTCAAACCAAAGAGTTCCTTTGAATATAAGATACACTGCAGTCCTCATGTTGAGCTGAAGTGTGGTGAAATAAAAAAACATTTATTACATTTAAGGCATGTTTTTAGTCAGTATCATCTTGATAAGAATTTGTCAGAATGACGATTCTCATTACCAGCAATTTTGCTGTATCTCCATATCTGTCTTGTAGTTTTATGGCATGGGTATATGATCTCAGTTGTAGGAACATGAGGGGAGCTGATTTTTCTGTGTTGGTTCTTTGAGATTTTTGGGTAGAAAACAATCCCAGATAGAATTAAACATTTAAGGTGTTTTCAGAGATCTGTCATACAATTTTTACAAGACTTTTTTCACCTACTATTCCATTAGGATCAAGATAATGAAAATATCGAGATAATGAGAGTTCCTCTGCCCACCAAATAAATGAGAATTTTGCAGGGTTAAGAGATATTTTGATTTGTTATGGTTTTTCTTAATTCAGAAGCCTTTTTGGATGTTTGAATCATAAATTTTATTACTCTCAATAACCTAACTATATAGTAAAGAGGAATACTTTTAAACTATGTACAAGGTGTTGTAACAGTTACAGTACTGCAAATGGAAGTTGTACAGTCTTAACTGTGAATCACAGGAGTTCTTAACTAGCTAGCTTGGTGCACACTATTGGAGGATCACAGGCTTCCCATAAACATTTTTTGCCACAACTAGATCATGGTTTTTGTGTTAAGATAAATACTGCATTACAGATGCCTAACACGTAAACAGRGATCCTTGCTGAGATATTAGTTGATATATTTGTATATTTTAGATGAGTACATGGGGGGAGGGGGCTAGTCAGAAGATTTATTGAATGTGGTATTGTTATTTGAGATTTTTTGTGACCTTCAAACCTTCTAGTCTTCACCTGAAACAAAGTCAGTAAGTGTCACAATTTAGTAACCTTTTGCGTGGGATAGTCCATTGACTTCAGTGAGACAAGCATAATTAGCATCTTGGATCTGGTATACCATGCAAGTGGAGGAGTTCTTAAATGAGTGGTCCTTATAAAGAGGACTTTTGAGTTGAGAGAGTCATTTCTAAACTAAATTCTTGAAAGAGATCTGTTAGATTGTACAGATCATAGAACAATAGTTATTTTTATTTATGAAAATTTATTTTGAATTTTAAGAGGAGGAGCTAACTATACTTCAGTGTGAGCACTTTCTCATTATAAGATGTGGTGTTAGATGATATAAAGAAGTTTACATAGACAAAAGATACCTTGGGAATTATCCTGCAGACTCTCAGACAGGTAGCTGTCATAGTGCCATTCACATCAGTAGGACTGGTTGCATGGGTAGAACTAAGCATATAAATAAGTATTTATTGTTGACTCAAAGGTGAGGTTGTGTTTTGATTTCGTAGCAAATTGTTCCTTGCCATGGGGTCTCACTTTCTGTGTGGGAGATGAACTTAGAAATGGGAGATTTGTCCATCTGTTCATAGAGTTGGAAGATAACGGGGACTTCTCAACCTGGCCTGAAATATTCAGAAAATTAAAGATCAGGAGCTGGGTGGCAATTCTGATTGAAGACATGTCTTGTGCTTTAGGCAAAATAGAATTTTATAAATTTAATTTATAAAGCAATATGATTTAATTGAATAATTTAATTTATAAAACAATTATAAATTCTAGCAGTCAGTACAGTGACAAGCCAATTTTCATACATGCAGAGTATTCCTTTATTTTTAATGACTTTTTTGATGATAAGACTTGATATTTTTGCATGTGTAACTATCCTAATGTTGTTAGGAAGTGCGAAAAGATGAATGAGAAAGGGCAGAATCTTTGCTTAGCTTAATCTGCAAACTCTTGCCTCCTTTTGGTAAATAATAGTAGCATAATATAGTTGGTAATTATCATAATATATCTGGTAGTTCATCTTGTTTGTTTTCTCTTCTTAATTCTTCTAACTGGAGTCTTTTTCCAGTTATGTGCTGCTATATTATCATGGAGTACAAGCCAAAGCAGAGTTGTCATTAAACCCTGAAAAGTACATAATTGATATCAGCTTAGTGCATCTTGTTTTACGTGGACAGTGGCAGAGTTGTTGAGAATACTGATTTAAAAGCTTTTATCTGCAGGCAAAGCCTTTAAAGCAGTGGCCTTATTTCCAGAAGTTTAAGTATCTCTGAGCAAGAAAAACGTTCCATTATGTAGAAGAAATTGCTGTAGAAGTCATTCCAGGAACCAGGATCAGAAAGTTTGGCACAGGGAAGTGTAAATTATACCACTCTGATCTGGTTAAGCCATTTCTGCTGGAGGGAAGATTCGTTCTGGCAGAGAGCACAACAGTATTTCCATCATCACTTTCCATTGTGATTAGGCATGGCTTTGATGGCTATCAGAAAATTTTGAGGGAAAGTCTTGAATCAGTGCACTTCTGAGTTGCTTTTACCACTGTTGCTTTCTAGCTGGTACTGTGTGTTTCAAATAAGSCACTTGTCTGGGCCAAAGTGACAATATCTATGATCTCACATGGAGAAGAAAGAAGTCAACATTGTATTTCTTCTGTGTTGGTAACATGCACAATACTTTAACGGGAAGAGATGTGGGATTTTTAAGAGTGGGAGGAACTTGCTGCATTTGAACTGTAGACAGACCTCTCTTTTGTAAGGAAAATAAAAGGAAAATAAAAGCATACTGCTGAAATTTTCAAATATAGTAGCCCCTAGAAACCCATATTCAGGCTTATAGGTGAGTAGATCCAGTGATTAAAATGCTAACTTGTGTTGTCAGAGACTTGTCTCCTATGTTCCTTCCTCCAAACCACATCTGACTCCAGCTTTTACTGATGAAAGCTTCAGGCCTTAGGATATCTTTGTTGGCAAGACTGCCAAACAGCACTTCATGAACGATCAGCTTCGGTCAGACACCCTGTGAAATGACATACATGCCACCGTTTTCCCATCCAACTATCTCTGTTATATCTCTGTCTCTGTAACATCACTGCCATTGCGTAGGTTTCAAAATCAGCCCCACCTCTGCATTCAGCATCCGCGATAGCCAGCAGCAGAAGTCAATCCTGCCTCTCGACTGCGAAGCTTGTAATCCCAGTATATGTCTTGCTCTCTCCCAAGCAGCCAAGCCACCAGCAGGCATCCTTGTCCTCCTGTGAACCAGAATTGCTCCTCCTTTACCAGCAATGAGCCGCACACACAACTGCTGGCTCCCACTGGTCACTTGTGGCTTGCTTTTGATGGAGAAGCAGTAAGGCTGTTGGGTACAGATGAGAACGGCTGGGTTACACCCCACGTCAAGTAAGAAGTAACTTCAACTCAAGTGCTTTAAAGTTGATCAAATGCTTAAGTTACCATCTGAAGAGGGACAGACTGTGTTTCTGTTAATGTGTTGAATGTTCTAGTGGCAGCGAGTGAGAGACTGTCTGACATTTTCTGTCTATAATCTTTATAATTGCTTCTGTCAAGGCAATGATCAAAGTACATGACCTTAATCCAGTCTAGTGAGGCGACTTCTATGCACCAAGAGTTCTGAATATCTAGCTGTCCTGCAGAACTAATTTTTGCCCTCAGAGATGTGCAGTTCCACTTGAACAGCTACACTTGTATCTCCAAGTCTAGAATTTGATCCAAAACTTCATTTACCAGAGTTATTCTTCTCACTAATTACAGCCATCAGAAGCGATCTGCTTCTGTTTACGGTTGTCACCACTTATGGTAAAATTCCAGTTTCTGTGCAGCTACACTAATTTCAAACAAAAACTTTTGCCCACACAGGCATTTAGGTCCATGTTTTTAAGAAGGAAGATTAGATGATGAACACAGCAAAAATGTGCCCAGCAGTTTGTTACAGCTATCTAGGAAGTTAACAAGTGAGAAAATTCCTGGTTACAGGGGKTTTTTTTTACTTCTGTTTTGGTATTTTAAATATAGTTGTATATTTCATATGAATTTTTTAAGCATTTTGTACAGTATTAGCCAAATGAACTCAGTTAATAAACTGACTGTGCAACAGGGGTAGGAAAAGTAGTTCAAGCAAATAAACACTAATTTGTATTATAAATGCATATTGCATGAGTTGTAACGGATCATTCTATGCAATGGAGTGCATGCATAGCAAATTGCTTTCAGTACTGTAACAGGAAATCTGTAACAGGAAAAAGCAAAAAAACCCCTGTTGTTATTGTACATTTCATGCATGCAATGAAATGGCCATGGGAAACAATAAAAATATTTAAACAGTGATATAGTTACTATGGGGTAACTTACACTGCCTGATTTAAAGTACAGCAGATTTTCAGAACCAAGAGACTGTCTAGAAAGTTGCAACTTTTCTTTCCGTGCTGTGCTCTTCAAAAGTCACAATCTGAATTACATTTGGAAAAGAAAAAAAAAAAGCAGGGAGAAGAAAACAGAGACCTGAATTTTTTCTTTTGTGCGACTGGGAATTGGAGAAGCATCATTGACCAGAAGGTGGTTCCTGCCACTGTAGATAAAGGAGCACCTGTTTGGCACCTCAGCATGATTTCAGCATTGTCAGTGCTCTCTTCAGGCACTCCAAAGGATCAGAAGCAGAGAGAAATACTTTAAAGCAGGAGTTCACAACGGGTAGTCCTTGAATCACATGGAGTGACTCTGACAGCTTCGCACTGGTGACCACCGTCAACAGAACCAGATAATTTTCAGAGCTGCGGCAACAATTCCAGCACTGTTGGGTACTTGGGGAACTGGAGCCATCAGCCATTTGGAGGGTGGCTTGGTCCAGCCTTGCAGAATTTGTGGTCAAACAGGCTTCAGACAGCCCCTCATCTGGTTGTTTCAAACCTTGACTACCTCCCCTGCCTTCCCAGTTACTCTTTGTAGCAGCAAAAGTACAGTGTTACTGTTCCTAGGGTGATTATCTGATTCCAAGGATGACGGAAAGGGGAGATGGAATGGCGAAGTGGTGGGGAGCTACTCCGTTGAGCGGCCCTCCGCAACCAAACTCTGGCACGGGGGTCTCTGTGCCCTTGGGGAATAAAAATACCCAGCCTAGGTTGTTTCTCTTCTCTGCTTCTGGGAAGGTGCTAAGAATGAACTACGGAAAAAGAATAGCCTAGGAATGACACTACGTGACAGGCAGAGCTGCATACTACGGGTAAGGATTCTTTAACTTTCGAATCTGGAAAAAGTCCTGGTATTTAACAAGACAGAGGTTTTTACTTTGCTTTCTCCCTCATACAGAAACAAGCTGTAATATTAAGTAGTAACAGCAATGGTTAGATTTCAGCAGAACTTCTAGGAAACTGTCACCCTGTTAGGGATTTTAAATTCTCCTTTCCTAATGTGACAAAGACTTTTTTTTTTCTTCTCCCCCTGAAGTACAGGATTTTTTTAAAGATAATTAGAAATCTTATAGAAAATAGATAATTCCATGCTAGGGGCTACAGAATAGCCATGAGATAGGCTAATAGTGTTAATATATCATGTAGAGAACCATGTGCAGTTTCTGTTAGAACCTGTATTTCATTCTCATTAAGCTAGTCAAATTTACCTAGGAGTTTCAAAAAATGCAGTAGGAAACTTAAGTATTAGGTGTAGATGGGAATTTATCACTTAAATCAGCCTTGGCACTGGAGAAATGGGATGTAACAAGCATGACTCCAATTTTAAAAAGGATTCAAAGAAACTGCACAGCAGAAAGTTTGTCTTTTGGGCAAGGTAAGTTGGAAGAAAATTTAAAAGAGCATAGGTTGGTAAATGCATGGATAAATACGATGTATTTGGGAGTCTGTATAAATCATGTTCCTTTTGAAAATGTTTGTCACCAGTGCCTCCTGTCTCAAAAAAAGGTATCAACAAACACATGGAAAATGGTTGTTCAGTCTCTAGAGCGTGGATTTGCAGAGAGCCTTTGATATGACACCGTAGCAAAGGTTCTTTAAAAAGTGTCAGGGGGTAAAATGGAGGGGTTTTCATGGATTAAAAATTGATTAAAAGGGGACATAAAGGAATAAATGGTCAGCTCCCACAGCAAAAACATCTCCTAAGGATGTTTCCATCCTTCAGTCAGTACAAAGAGAAATTAAACAGACAAGAACTTTTCAGCTTGGAAAGCTCAGTGGTGGGACATGACAGAAATCTGTGCAGCCTTGCACGGTGCCAAGACCGTGAAAGAGGAGGATCTGAGTGTGCAGCAGCCGTTTGGGGCCTGCTTGGATGCCTGTATGTGCATGTACAAAGGCTCCACAATGTCACTGCTAAAATGATGGAGGGCAGTTTGATTGGAGAAATGCAAAAGATCTACCCTGCTGGAAAAGTTTCTCTGTTGTGGGCTATCCCTAACTATTACCCAGAAGGTATCATGGAAACTTACTGAAAGGAAATATATTTATCCTTTATTTGGTCTGGGATTTTGTTTGTTTATTATTCCCCTAGCAATGTGTGCTTGGCTTTAGAGACAGGGCTGACACAGAAAATTTACAGGCAAGTCTGAAAACTCTCTTGGATCAAGAGTTTACATTTGAATCCGTATATGCCAGAAGCCCATGGGTTTTTTCCCTCGGTGCGGAGCGAGTAGCCAGAACAATAGCAGCCCTGGCTTGCGAGCACCATTTGCGTCATGTTTCTTCCGAGAGGCACCAAGTGTTTGCCACCCAGACCTACTGTAAAACAGCAAAAACTGTGGTAACATTTAAAAGCTACAAAAACAGTAACATGTACAAAGTAAAATAATGTCATTATATCCTTTGAATTTGTGTTCTTCCTCTTCATAACTGAAACTCAAAATGAATACTAATTTGACTTTGAACAGGTAATTGCAAGTGTTAGGGAAGTGAATGTAGGTAATAACTATAAATGTTAACATTGTTTATTATTTGCTGTTAATGAGTAAATAATAATAATTATAACTATTTCAATGAAAATGCTGATGACAACTATAGTTACTGTTGTATAGGATTTAATTCAAACCATCTGTTTTAATCTGTTTGTATATATCCTGGGTTCATCTTTGCTTGCAGTGAAATGTTTTTCTGGAAGTTATAAGTAATTATTACAGAAATGGAAATTATTAGTGGTTCATGGTTTGGCAAGGAAAATAAACGTCTTTTTAAGTTCTTAGCATCTATTTTAGAAGGCTTCTACAAGAGAAGTGGTTGAGGGTAGAAAATAATTCAGAAGAGTTTTCTGTCATAGACTATGTGTTGAATATTTGGGGTCAATCCGAGTGGGGTGTTTGGAAATATAAGTCTCTGGTCTCATTGTTCTACACCACATAAGTCCGTTTATATTCGTAGGGCAAAGGAAAATATTCTTGAATAATGTATAAAGGAGGTATATAACATTGGTGAACAATGAGGAAAAATGCTGCTGTATATTTAGACAAGATTATTTTCCAGTGAACTGTTTCATTCTTGAATCTATTCTTCAGTGGATTTGTGGGGGGATGTTCCGTCTAGCTAACTAATCTAGTTAGCTTTGAATGTAATTGCCTCATCTGTTCTTAATCAGAAATTGCCCTGTTATCCAAGGATGCCTCCTCTTGACTCCAGAGCCAACTGCATTAGCAGTTCTTGCTGTGAAGATCTGACAAGCCACTTCCTAGGAAAAGCATCTAGGACAACTCTACAAGTAATGAAGATGTGGGATCAGTAACTTACAATCTTTTCTTTCTGAATCCGTGCCATTTGCGCAATAGGAGGCTGTAGAAGTTGAGCAGAAAAACACAAGATATCTCCTGTAACTCTTGGCACATACCTCTCAGCACCTAGGGCCTTTCAGGATTGAATTTAAGTCCTGGCTGGACTGTGTCATGCTTTGCCAGAGATACAAGGCAAGGCTTCGCTCTCGAAAGGTTGCAGTGGCARCTATTTGGGACAACCAGCTGTCACAGCTGTGATTGTGTTTAACCTCCCATTCCTGAACAAGCTAGTTGCATAGGGTTACATCCATTTTTACAAAGATACTTGCAATACTGCAGAACCCTTCTGAATAAGATTTCAAGTTAAGGTAGGTAGCAAAGACAAAGCTGGTGGAGTTTAGTATGTTTGCCCATAATATCCAACTGCTACTGTCTACTTTCCCCAGGCTCTGAACACTGAGTAATTGTTCGAAGTAGGTTTTTCTCTGAGTTGGAGTTTCTTTGCTCCACAAGTCAAGGAACATTTGGTTTTTTTACCAGGAGGAACGGACTTTACAGATTCTGGCCTTCTGGGCACGTTTGCATGTGGTGAAATCTTGTGAATGTTTTGTTGAGATAAGTGAGTGACAGCTTCCCATTGGTGTTCTGTCAGGTGGTGCGGGGTTTTTTCCACAAGTGCTGACCATCTGAAAATATCTATATCCTCCTTGCAGAGTTCCCAATCTGATATGTTATCTTATCCCCCCTCTACAGCAGGCTTGATATTCTGCTACACCAGTTTATCTAGCTAATAGACTTAAGTAGCAGTTCTAGTTACAGGAAAAACTGCAAGGATTTCATCTATCGGCATTACTGTTAGGTCCATGTTGTCCAACTTTGTAACAGTAGGCTTGATTGTGAATTATTGTTAAATGCTGTTTTTCAGTTATGAGATCTTGTTACTGTTGGAATTCAGCATGTTTTTTTCTTCCCACTTGTTAAGCCAAAAGTGCAGTTTTTCTTCAGAGAGTGAGGCTGTTTTCTTCTTGCTTTACAGAAGTGTCAATAGTTAATGTCTTGCTATTTAATTTCATTATGTCCCTTTGAAATCCCTTTAGAAATATGAGAATTATGACCATGGCAATACTTCTCATTTCCACGGGCTTTATATTTGAGGAATTTGCAGAGGTGTGCGAAATACAATTAAGATCTTCAGTAATCCCAAGATACCTGTATATATGCAGCGACTTTCTAACTTGAGAAACAGCATTATTTTTCCCAAAGTCCTAGATAGACCTAGAAAAAGTAGATTTTAGACTTGGGATGTGGCTCTTAACACCCTTTAAGAAAAAAAGCGTGGACTAATCAAAAAAAAAAAAGGCTTACATCAATAGAGCTTCTGGATTTAAACAGAGATGCCCTCTGTCTGCTGTTCTAGTTGCCTGAGGAAATCCCATCATTCAGTCAATTACAGGTTATGAAAAGTCACTATAATCTTCTAACAAATTACTTCTGGTAAAGCACTGGATCTCTTGTATCCCTCCTCTACTAAAGATAACCCACCCTGCCTTTTTATATGGGTGCTTTCTTATACCCTGCAGCATTTCCTGATTGTTAGCATAATATAGCGTAGCTTTTAAATGCAGAATGTTAAAGAGACACATGAATTTTAGAAAAATGCATAAGATGAAATCCTCCTTCTTTTAGATCAGGGCAAGGCTTAGATTATAGATAAGGGGAAAAAAATAGTTTTTAACTGTATTTGGTATGATTACAGCATGGACCTGTCCCTAGGAGGAACAGAGCTGGCATAATCAAATCTTTACAGCCCAACATACTGGACATTTCAAGGAAACTGCTGTGCAGAGCACTCAGTCTATCCTGAGTTCTCAAGTGGAGTTTATTTCAATGCTAAGATATGAGACTGGTTTTACTGATTATGTCTGGCTTTTGTTTTTATTAGCAGGTGGCTCCCACATGGTCTGTGTGAAATTCCCTTTTCCATTTTTTATTGTTTCCTGGAGGAAACACGCCCCAGTTACCTGAGCTGACACTAGCAGTCACTTGTGTCACCAGTCTCAGCAGAAAGACAAAAGGGGTCACAGTAACCTGAGCCAGTGAGATGAGGTTGAGGCTCGCTGACAGGAATTGAGTGAGAAGCTTCCAAAGCCACTTATTTGTCCTATGGTAGACAAAATCCCTACAACTCCAGAAAGGATAGTAGAACTGTAATAAAGACATTGTCTGAAGCAAGCTTTCAACATCTGACTGTGCTGCAGAAAATCCTTTGTGTCCTTGGCAAATCAGCTATCTGTGTCCCAGCTCCCTAGCTGTAAGTAAGAAGGCATTTTGAGGATAAACTCCGTAATTGCTTTGAGTTGATCAGATATTATGGTGATGAAGTTGTTGAAGTTATGCAATATTCTCTGTCAGCAGTGTTGCATTTATTGTGCAGGGCAAAATGATTAAAAATAAATTAATTTTTTTTTTCCAACACTCAAAACTGGCAGGCTGCCACCTCTGCCAAGGCAGCTGTGTGTTTGTCAGTAAGTAGGTGACAGCACCAGCAAGCAGAGAAAACCCTGAACAGTTTCCCCCAGTGCATATTTGATTTCTGCATAAATCCTGTACTTGCAGAAACTTTGCTTTTCTTCCAACAGGCAAGGGCTTGCACTAATACGAGTCCATAACTAATTGTTACTATGGGAAACTATGAAATGGCCACCCACATTTTAATTTCAGAACAGGGCTTTTGTTCAGACATATTCTTCGATCAGTCCATGAACGTATGCACACAGTGCATAGAAGCTTCTTCCCCAGTGTAGCATGGTGAAGATGAAATACAAAAGCTTCCTAAAAGGAAGCAGCACTGGCAGCACCTGAAGCACGTTCTGTGTGGGGCTCCTCAGGGATACCCAGAGTGCCGCTTTCTGTTGCTTCCTACAGAAGGGCACAGCCAGTCAGATGAAATTTTCAGTGTTCTTACTCTAGTTATTGCTCACTGTGACCCTTCAGCCCTTTCCCCGCTGAATATTATGGTCCAAAAATAAAAATGGGAGTACTGGAGCTTTTCAAAGAAGAAGAAGAAGAAAGTATTTTGTTTCAGATTATGAACCTCTTTTTCTCATTTTCTTGTTCTCAGAAAAGGCTGAATTAGCCCACGTGAAATTTTCTAAAATACTTTTGGCATGAGACATACACCTGATTTAGAAAATCTCTGACCAGATGATTAAGGTTGGAGACGTTATCAGTGCCCGAAACACCCTTGTTTGCAAATAGTGATGGAAGAATGTGCCTAAGCCCAGTCTCCACTGGGACATGACAAAGGGGGTGACTTTCCACAGTTTCTGCTAACCAGCAGGTGCTTATGGAAATCTAGAAGAAAAGCCAGATTTCTTTAAGGATGCAGTTATATACAGAAACGTAGACAGGAGACTTTCTTCATGTCTACCCTGTCTTTGGCACAGATTTCTATATCCTTTCCTATTCTTCAACACTGTCACCTGTTCAGTGAAGCCAATAGAGCTACTTGCTTTTGCCACACCAGTTCCTGTGCACTTACCAGTCCTGTAGCCTCACCTGCTTTGAAGATACACTGGCTCAGGGGAACTGTAAAATGATGCTGAAACTTCTAGTTAGACTCTTTGACAGATTAAATTTGACTTTTTCAGCTACTTAATTTCTGAAATCTTTAGATATGCTATTGAAGCCAGGCTGCTTGCTAGCAAACTGCATCAGAAGATCACCAGGGTCAAGAAATGTAATTGTTTCTTTGTGTGTGCATCAGCAGAGCAGACCAAGGACTTCTGTAAATGTAAGTAAGTGCACTACAGTCCTTTTAGACAGAGTCTCTGGGAAGCAGGTTGAAACATACTGATGAAATRTTGTGGAAAAAGACCACCTTGTCACTGGCTTTGCTGCGAATTTGCTTTGGATTGTGAATTTGGCGCTATTTTTTGAGATGAAAGAAACCCCAGCACTAGAGTATAATTCTTGGCTCCCTCTCTGTCTTTAAAACAGTCTAATCTGCCAATTCCTTGTGTGTATCCAAATAGCGACTAGATTAATATGAATGTCAATTACAGCATAGTTTAGGACAGCAAGCAAATACTTGTTGCTGTCTGTCTGATGTTTCTGTGGTGTGCAAACCTTTAGCACCAGCACGTTCTCTCTTAAATAAAGGACTGGGGTGCAGGTGCCATAGGAGAGGGGCTTCAAGGGTCCCTCAGCTGTGGCTTTGTGTCTTTTAATCACACTTGGTCTGGGCAGCGTAAGAAGCGTTTCCATACTCCCATTCTCTTTTTTTTTTTTTTTTTTTTTTTGAGTCCAAAGAGCTGGAGACTGTACATGCTATTAATTTAATTAGATTTGGATGGATGAACTAATGTAGATGCAGAATTTCAAGGATGAGAAGATGACTGCAGATACCTAGATACTTGGTGGGGTTTTGAAAAGTGATAGACCTCTAACTGCCATACTTTTTGTTTGCTTGTATTTACTTAAATTACAATTTTAATTTAAACCAGAAGATCTCTCATCCAACTAAAATCCTTTATCTAGTATTGTGAAAGTAACAATTAACAATATTGAAAGTGAAAGTAGCAAAATTAAACGTCTTAATTTGGGGGTTTCCCCAAGAAGCTGTCTGCTGTGCATTACCTAGCTTTCCTAGTCTGAGTAATTTGCAAAGGGAGAAAAGACATATTAGTAAAAGCATATGAGTATAAAACTTATTTTATAAAAGTTTGGCTCTTTTTGAATGATCTTAAAGAATTTTAAGAATGAATTAAACCAAATTGCTTACRGGCAGACAGAAAGTGGTTTGAGCTATGAAAAATTTTAGTGGTCCTAGAAAGTATCTTTCTCACTGAAATGTCAATATTGAAAATTTAAAAGAAGAATAATGTTAATTGTTTTTTCCCCCTACGGTAGCTTGTCTAGCTATATTTTTCCTGAGTTACCTTAATATATTGTATGTGCTATGCAGACCACATAAAACTTGTTCCTCTTCTTAGATCTCTAAGTAGCTCAAATGCTGGTTTCAATTCCTTGAAATTATATAAAATCCAGATATTTGCCATATTATAGTTGTGACTGTAGAACTGTGGGCACAATGGGAGCTTGTAATTGACTGCATTTTTCTTTTACTTTGTAAAATACCTTATTGAATAAGATGGATTACTAGGAGAATAATTTCCTTTAAAGCATAAAATGTAGTACCTAAGAACATATTCTAGATGTCATATTTAATCTTTTTGCCGAGCTGATCTGTTGAAACGTGAAGAAAAATTCATAATAAAACAAGCAGTCTCTTCTAGATAACGCAGAGAAAATTGCACTTAGTTGTGTTTTCAACAACAAAATTCTGCTATTTAAAGTGGTTGCAAAGCAGTTGTTCTGAAAGTTTTTATTGTATTTTGTTATGATTTTTTTGATCCATTACTATGAACTTTAATCACGCTTAGCTTAGCCCAAAGGTTTCCTGTGTTGTTCCAGCTTTTTAAGCTAGTTGACCTGTGTAAATACATTAGCACAGTTCTAAACCATTAAAAAGAAGTGGAGATGGATCTGTTCAAAGTCCAAATGTGTTCTGCTGTCTTTTATCATCAATGTGAATCATGTGGCAATTTAGATGCTTAAAATAGTTGGTTCATAAAACACAGCAAAAAACAGCAAATGAAATCTGTCTAGAGGAAACAGAAATATATACTGGGCTTTTCAGTTTGGGGTTGTGGGAGGATTTTTGCAGGAAGAGGCCAGGCATTTTCCATTTGTGTGTTTTCATTTTTATTTTAAATTATTTTGGTGCACTTGAAATGTTGTGTGTTGAAAACTGTGGAAACTGAAATCCTTTGTTTGTCCCCCAAAATGATATAGTATGGGAAATTAAAATACATGCTTCCAGAACAGGGTTAGATCACAGTGATTTCAACAGACAGAATTCAGGCTTCACACTAAATCAGCATTTCACCCCTTTGCTGGTATTTGCAGAAGAGGGATGGGATAACCCACAGGTTAGGTCACTGGCAGATCTGGAGGCAGGTCTATTGTGTTTGGAGACCTCCAGCCTCATTCCACACTGCATGCAAAATCAGTGAATAAAAAGTGTTTAAAAAAAAATAAAAAAGCCCCAAAGATGACATTCCTTGGGCCAGGTATGGAGTGCCGCTCCTTCCTCCGGAGCGAGGCTGACAACGCTCCCCCAAAACTAGCAGGCACAGTTTGCCAAAGCAGCAAAGCTGTTCGGGAGAGTAAAACTGTTGAGGCAAGTATATAAAATCTAGTTGTCAGGTGGGGTTGTTTGGAATTTTTTTCATCTTGAATTATCACTAGCGTGCGGACATAAAAGAGTAGGCATTTTAGAAATAAGTATAGTAGGAGGGAGTAGGGTCCATCCAAAACTGTGTAAGGACAAGTCAATCCCTTACAGGTAAAAGAGAGGGGTCCCTTGCGTGGCTAAGCAGGATAGGGAACAGAGTAGAGCAAAGTCAGTGAAGGGAGGTAGCTAGTGAAGCTGCACAGGTGTCTGTGCTGGCGCCTGTTCTGTTCTACATATTCATAAACAGCTTAGAAAAGGAGGGAAATACTGAGGTTACAAAGTTTGCTGGTGCTATATTAAGTTATTTAGAACTGGAAAGAGAAGGGCCAACTGAAGAGCTGCAGAAACACCTTACAAGACAAGTGTAATAAATCAGCAAATGAAATTCAGTGTAGATGAATGTAAAATATAAAATTTTGCATGTAAACAAAATACARTCCTAACTTCGCATATAAAATCTTGGTCCAAACTGACCATTGGGACTCAGAAATGCAATTTTGCAGTTACAATAGATTGTTCCATGAAAATGTCAGCTGAATGCGCATTGCAAAGGTAGCGTGCATTTCCAGTCTTCCCACCCCTCCAAATTTACAGTAGAAGTGTAAATTCAGAGAAGGGCAACACAGATGAGCAAAGGCAGGGAACGGATTCTGTACTAAAAACAACTATAGTCACTCTTCAGTCTGGAAAAGGTGACGGGGAGGAAGAAACATAATAAATGTCTGTAAAAATGATAAAAGGCATAGGAGGTGCATGAGGATTATTGTCTCCCCTAATAGAAGAACCAGGAATTTTTAGGCTTGTAGAAGGGACAAGCAGAACAAACACAAGGTGATTCTTCGTGAAATCCACGATTAGGCTATGAAACAGACTCACTGCTGAAGTCGCGGATCCTTAAGTTTACATAAGTTGAAAGAGGTACTGAACCAAGGACACCAGTTCCACACCAGTTTGCAACTTGTGGAAATCAGTCCCAACTCAGGAAGTGTCTGAAGAAGCGTGTTACCCATTCCTCTTGTTTATGTACTCTTCCCTGGGGATCTGCTTTTGATCACTCTTGGAGCCAGGATACTGAGCTAGAGCAACTGGCGGTCTTCATCAGTGTGGCCTTTGCGAAGTTGTAATTTCTCAGATTCACCTGAAATCTATATCCTGAAGTGAAGAATCAATAAGAAAGGTGTCACTCACGTGGACTGCAAGTAGGATATTGGGTGCAGATGCTATCTGATGTCAGGATGCTGGTTTCATCATATCTGTGCACTAAAAGGGAGAAGTCAGTTGGTGTAGCTGATTTTATACAGCAGGGTCCTGTTCCAGTGCATGCAGAACGCTGAGAATAATTCTGGCTGTGTCCTCTTGGACCTCCCAATACAGACTTCGCCCATCTCTGTTCTTCTGGCCTAAGCACAACGTCACATGCAAGTTTTCTGCTACTAGTGTAATGGCCGTTGTCATTTTTTCTCTGCGAGTATCTAGTCTCTTAGGAAAAAAAAATTGTGACATATGTAATGTTCAAGACAGTGCAATCCAAGAGAAACGATGCAGTCAAAAAAGAATTGCCACATGGACTGGTTCAAATAATTCTTAAATATGGTTTGATAGTTCTAGTCCATTTTACACTAATTATTGCACTTGTTACAAAGTTTTTGAAATAACATGGTCAAAAATCATGTTAACTAAGACAAAATACTACACAGCCAATATTTAAGGGAAAGTAATAAAAAAGTAAGGATCTCAAAAGTCCATGGAAAACTTCCATTCCATGGAAGCTTTTTTTTATTTCTGCCAACTTTTTGCTAGAGTTCAAAGACATTATGCTTGTGTGAGAATTCTGTTACTGAGCAGGAGTAATAGAAGCATACTGCAGAATCAGTGCAGTGCCTGTGTTGGTGTGTCAAACTTTGTTCTGGTATTTGTGCTATTTTCACAGAAAATACTAGAAATAGTCAAGTCTCTAGTCAACTTCAGGGGGTCCTTGGCTCCTTTTTCCCCTTTTGGTATGTAATGAATATCATTCCAATTATATTTAAAAAAAAAAGAAACACCTTCAGAACACTTCGGCACAAGGATGGGCAACAATTAGTCTTTTAGTAGTTCCCTTTGTAGCCAGATTTTCTCAGCTGAGAAGGCCTTATCCCTCCTCAGGAGCTGCAGTTATGTCCAAGAGCACATGCTCTTGGCAGCTAGCCGGTGCGGGTTCTGATGTAGCTGCAGAACTGGAAATAACCATTCTAAAGTAAAAACTTCAGATGGAAAATGCTTTAGACATAGTTACCTAATGTTGTTGGGTTTTACTSTATTGTGTGTGATTAGAGAATTGGAGGGTGCTTTTTTTCTCATTTTGCTTTCCTCTCAAAAATAAGCAGCTAGACAGTTTGCCCATAAAGATAACACGGCACATAGTGAATTGTATTAAGCCTGGTGCCAGAGGTATAGTGTCTGCTGTCACTTGTGAAACCTGAACTCTTTCTTCCTCTTTGAATTATGTGGGGTAAAAGATTTAGTCATTGAAACCAGTGTTCAGTCTTTGTTTTAGAGTTATATTCCCTCCTAAAGGCAGTTAGTTTATTTTCCAGTTACTTTATTTATGTTAAAGACAAAGTTGTTCAGCAAGCCATAATTTTGGATAAATAGTTATCAATAAAACCTCAGCACATTTGGTGAAAATAAACGTGGTGTTTGGATCAACACATTGTTTTAACAAGATGAGCTGCTTTCATATAATTATTTCCAGTGCCCATTAATTTAAAACAATCTTACCAGCAACAGCTGTGGGAGAATTATGACCTGTTCACCAGTCAAAGGGAAGATGTAATGTAATTTAAAAACAAAATATCCATAGCCTACACTAGTGTTACAATTCTGTTTAAAATAAGTGAAATATTTTATTAGTATAAGTACTGTTGCATGTTATGATAAGTGATACTTAAAAAGCACTTGGTGCTTTTATATAAAATGCAGGCTCTACAGCAGACAGTGCAGACTTTCTGTATCATTATAAACAACAAGGACCACAATTTACACTTCTTATAGAGGACCTTGTATTTGAGAATATCAAAATACTTAATAGTTTAATATAAATTTAATGTGCAATCACAGCAGCATGTTTCACGGGTATTATTTTTGCCTAATAAATGAGGGAAACAGAGATACAGAGAAACACAGTGATTTTTC
Organism: Apteryx rowi; assembly: GCF_003343035.1. Classification (NCBI taxonomy): domain Eukaryota; kingdom Metazoa; phylum Chordata; class Aves; order Apterygiformes; family Apterygidae; genus Apteryx; species Apteryx rowi. The sequence goes on from NW_020447675.1 coordinate 1,869,101, forward strand.
AGAAATGGTAAGGAGATTGTGATGGTTGAGAGTGTGGTGGCTTAGCAGAGAAAAAACTTGTATCATGGCCCCTACAGGGTCCATCGGGCTCAAGATGCATTGACAGAATCTTATGCATAGGCACAACTGGACTCTACATAYAGACTGTCATGGAAATTGGAGGCATTTGTTTCTTTGTCGGAGTAGTGACCCCCAAGTCTCTGCCTGCTGTAACCAGTTGTTGACTTATGRCATTCATCCTGGACTTGATAAACTGTTCTGTTTGTTAACAGGGCTTAGAGTTCTTGTGATTATGGCCTTTGCTTCTTAATGAATGATGCCCTTTTTTATGACAGAGGCACAAGTATTTAAAAAAAATACTTTTAAGATTTCTTTTCCTTTGTGAAGAACAGTAAGAGATTCCATAGAGATAATAAGAGTTATTGTTGGAAATGCTCTTGATGGGTTGAGAGAGGTGCAACTATCATTTTCCTAGTCTTGCTGCCAAATGTCCAAGAAGCCTGTTTCCAAAAATTATGGTGATGAACCTGAAGTGAATCAGCAGAATTTTATACATTGTCCTACAAGCATTCATCTTCTAGGTCTATTTTGAACTCTGTGATACTTTTTGGAATAAGACAAAAAGAAGACTTCAGTGTATGGAAGAAGTGAGAATATTAGGAAAAAGAAACTGAACATCATTTGGCCACTAGATGGAAACAGAAGCAGCAAGTGTGCATATATCTCTATAAACTTTATGTATTTGCATATTCATCTGAATATTTTAATCTCTTATCTATGCATGAAAATATAGAGAGTAAATAAAATAGTTATTATTAGAATTGAAGTCAAGAATAAACTGGTCAGTAGAGTGTAGTGGGAACAGACTAAGGACACAAAAAGAGAGTTCAAATAAAAAGGGGAAGGGTGAGAATACCAAAAAGAGGGCAACTGAACTTGTGGAAGCTCTAAAAAAAGCTGAAAACCACGAAAGCAGCATAATTCTGTCACATCAAGAGGGGCAGAACCTGTAAAAATGTCTTTCCAGGTTTTTTCTGTGTTTTTAGACATTACCAATTTTTTGTTCCATGGCAGCAACAGGGAAGAAATTACCTTGGGTCTTTGAATGTGTCTGGAGTGATTTTCTGTGAGGAAATCTTGCTTTTGAAAAGCCTTGGAAGTTGTAATCACATCTCCAAATTTTACTGTTTTCATCCAAAGTTGAATCTCCAAATCCTATATCATTAAAGTGAAGAATCACAGCCTGCTTACAAAAGAAATTGTATGTTTTCTAAGTTAAGCAACTGTTCTGCATGCCCCTTATTGAATCATGGGCTCATACAATCATGGAATAATTTAGATCAGAAGAAACTTCTTTAGGTYTCTAGTCCAACCTCCTGCTGAAAGCAGATCCAATTTTGAAGTTGGATCGGGTCACTCAGGGCTTTGTGCCTAGATTGCTTGTGCCCCACCATGTTGTCTCTTCAGAGGATGTCAGGGTGGTTAAAGTCCCCATGGAGAACTAGGGTCTGAAGCTGTGAGACTTCTTCCCGTTGTTTAAAGAAGTCTTTGTCCACTTCCTCTTCTTGTCAGGGCAGTCTGACGCAGATGCACACCAGAGCATCCCCTGGATGGCCTTCCCTCTGATCCTGTCTGATAAGTGCTCACCTGCCTTCTGCTCCACAACAAAGCTCCATGTATTTGAGATGCTCCACAGAGCACAACCCACCTCCTCATTCTCCTGCCTGTCCTTCCTTCAGAGCCTCTRTCCATCCACTTCTGCATTACAGTCATGCGAGCTGTCCCACCACTGCTCAGTGCTCCCAGYCATGTCACAGCTCTGTGAATGCATGCAGACTTCTAATTTCTCCTATTTGTTTCCCATGCTATGTGCATTTATGTTCAGATGCTTGCCAGTCACACTGCTTTCTCAGGGGATTATTATTAATAAACCATCAACTGAGATGAAGTGCAACAAAACTTCGTGCAACTTAAATTCTTTAAAAATACTTTACTCCTGAGCTACTTCTGTTTTCTTTAGTTTAAAAGGTATTTGAATTTTCCAAAGTAGTACAGGGTTCAGGCGAAGATGATTTCCTGTTTTTTAAAGCAAAAGTTTAGCCTGCACCATTCTTTTTAACAGAATTTTTCCAAAATATACCTGCCTTTTATTTTTCAAAGAAAATAASTTTGGCAATAGGTTCCAGGGAGTCAACCTGACCTGCCCACAGTACACACAGAGAGGTTGCAAAGATGGCTTCTGAATAGGGATATACCTTGACTCTGAAAAATGAAGGACAAGAATTTTTAGGGGTCTACCACGTTGCTTCCAGTAGAGCCAAGCCCGTAGCCCAGGCATGGCTTAGTGAAAGGAGCAGTCATGGCCGTGAGCCTCGAGTGTTCGGCGGAGTAGCTGACCATCCACGTCCTCCTTCCTGCTGCCATGACTGCAAGGTTCCCTACCTAGCAACGTCTTGCTGTTCTGCCTCTGAAAATAGTTCACTGTCATAATTTAAAAATATATTTTGAAAATAGATCTTCCTCACTCGATGGTTTTGGGGGAATTTCAGAAGTTTGTAGCAGGAGATGCTTTGGAAGAGACAGTCTAACAGCATGACAGTAGCACAAGTGTGACAGGCACTCCTCAGCCGTGATTCAGCTCATCCTAAAGCAGATGTCCTTAAAATGTTGTATGAATTGCACCTATTCCTCTCCACTGAACATAAAGACTGCTCACTGTACTGTGTACCATACTGATATCTAAAATTGAGTGAAACGAATCTCACCTTTGCTGAGTCTTACATGTGCGACCACATGTTTCTATTGCTCGTGGATATTGAAATCCGTTCTGTGAGTCAGAGTACAAACTTACTGAATACAATAGATGCTATATTTTAAAGTACTTATCCTTTAGGAATATTGTTGCAGAGTCAACAGCAGCAGATTGTGCTGTGATTTAACATTCACAAGAGGAATGTACCTTAGTTTAGTGCACAACTTCTATTGGTGCTAAATATCCTGTTTCTTTGCTCTGAAATGGTTGCAATGCTTTTTAAATTAGCGTGGGTTATAAGGGCTTTCTTGTTTGCTGTGCATGTTTGCTGATATGTTGATAATCTTGTCTGCTGTTTGTGTTCTACAGTGACATGTTATAATGCTTGGCTATGTTAAACACTACAAAGTTGTTGTTCAGTCTGTGCAAGCCTAGACATAATTTTAACAACTGTTGATAGAAAACAAGGTCTGTCATGAACAGGTATGTGGAAAAATGCCAATCTGACTGGGAGTTCAAAGGAAAGCAAAAGAAAACACTTTCTGGCATCTTGGAAAGAGACCTGAATATGTTTTCACAGATGTGCTGGTGTTCTGGAGAAGGTTCAGAGAGTTTTTTTCTCTTTGTTTCTGTGTGTATAAAAATTAATCAAAATGGAGTGAAAAGGTATTTTTAACTTGCAGCCTTTCTTTCTCTGCTGAATAGCCTCATTTTCAAACCAGGCTAAATATCCATCCCTAATTAGTAGCAGATGCAGCAGTACGTGCACAGGCGTGTGTCAAGAGGACATTTGGAAATCATACTAGAAGGTACAGTGCCAGATAGGAAAGAAATATGTGAAGCTGAAGCAGGGAGTCGTTTGGAGAGTTCAGCAGTTGTTCTATAAAGATAGGGAGGCAAGGGGACAGCTGTTACAGGTTTTTAGGTAACATTGCAACGCAAGCATGTGACCCCAGCTTCTCCTCGGTGGAGGTCTTCCATCCATTATCTAGATGGGTCAGAACTGCACAGGAGTTAAAAGAGGCACCTCCATAACTGATCTTTCAAAATCTGTTTAAAACATTTCCAAATTTTTCCTCCTGTCTCCAAGTTCATAAGCATTTTTACTAGTGTGATGTGCACATATTCATTTTCCATTTTTTTCTCTTGCTATCACATTGCTGTGTGAATGAGGCAGACCAACTGTGGAGAAACTAATTGACTGTATACCAAGAAAGACAATAAACATGTCAGTAAAAAGAACATGAAGAACAGAGGGAATTAAAAAGAAAATTTCTTTCAGCAGTGCTGTTGTTATACTGTTATTGTTTTTTAATACTTGGATATAAAAAATACAGTAATAATATCTGTTTAAATATGAAACTGTTATTGGGTACTTAAATGTACTTGCACCAGCCTTGAGTGATTTTTATCCCTTTAATTTAGAATGCCTGATAATGTTGAATCTCAAAAGCATTTTTGTTTTTTATTTTACAGTAGTACATTTGATAAATATTTGGAATTAAATTGCAAGGTTTCTGTCAGTCTCAATGCCATGACTGCAGACAGTCCTTCACATACTGGATAGACTGTGATTTACAAATACAAAAGGCCACAGCATGTTTCCTACCAGCCTTTGTAGCCCAATCCAAAATGGTTTAATTTTATGTCTGGGAAAAAAAAAAGATTAAAAATGTATTTTTAAATGTAGTTGGAGAAGTAGAATCAATCTTATGGATAATGAATGAACATATGAGTGCAGAGCCTTGGGTGGGCACTTGACCCTGGGACTATCTGTATGGGGAAGTCAGTAGGGTTTATCTTAAAGCTTTGATTTAAGATTAGATTAAATTTATCATCCTATTTACATAGACGCCCAAGAGTATACACTTCCTAAACTGATCTAGAAATAATAGAACTGTGACTTTCTCTGCTTAAACAAGGCTGAAAAATGAAACTTTCTGAGTCCAATCCAAACTGGGATGAAATCAAAGCTTGTACTTTTTTTTTTGTACTACCAAAATGCTTCAAAGCATTCTATGTCTGTGTTGTCAAAATAGATTACTCCAACCCTTTTCAGCCCAGGCAGGGAGTTAATTGATTTCACTGCAGTATAGCAAAGATAGTAGGACCGGCTCTGGTTTCATCTGGGAAAATAAAAAAGGAGGATCACTTGGAAGTGAGGAAACTACACAGTATGAGCCTGATGATGGTGTGACCAAGGGGACAGAGTGGGACCTATTGTGTCATATGACTGGGTAACATCAAGCAGGATTGAAGAGGTATGAAAAATCCTGCATTAACTTCTTTTTCACCCTCGTCTCTGTTTTCACTGCTTCCTACATGTAGCGTGGTTAGTTTCTGTTGTCAAGGTTATTTGAAGGAACCATTTGCTCCTGGTAAAGTGATGCCTCCTGGTTTTTGTACTTTCATTTAGTGAAGGTGGCAGTGCGGACCTCTAAGCAACGTTTCTCTGTGTTTGGCAGCCTTCCCGATGTGGTGGTTCTTTCCATTTCCTGTTCTAAGGCATTCTGTGGGAGAGGGATGCTTCCAGGAAACCTTGTGTTGAGTTTCCCCAAACCCACTAACACAGTTTTCGGTGTTGGGCTTGTGGGAATGAGGTTGGGCAGCACTGCTACATGCAATGACAAGCACTGTCAGAAACGGATCATTTTTGTTTTCCTTGGGGAATAACATAACTGCTGACATATGGTCGCAGCTTTCCCCATTGTGTTTTTTTTGTGTGTGGGGGGGGGGGTTGCATACTGAAAAAGGAGGAGGCAGACTTCATGAGAGCAACTGTAGCCTAACAAATCCATAAAACCATCATCTGTTTTCTGTATCTGTGCTATCTGTATTTTGTAAGATACAAAATAAGGCTATGGGATAAATTAACTGCCCTCCCTCTGCTGGAACAGTTCTCTTCAGTAGCTGTTTCCCAAGAGATTTTTTTGATAATTTGGAGAGCTTCTCTGTAGACACAAGTTCAAACAAACTGACCAGCACTCAGTCATAAGGAGCATTTCCAATTCTTAAGTGTGGAAGATGATTAACCAGTTTTTTTTTCTGAAATGTTTTTCAGAAGCTCATCAAAATCATGTCAGTTCACAAAAATATGTGGCTTTGATTTACTGATATGTTTTAATAGAAAGGAATTTCAACTGAAATTTTCTAACCTGTGCTTATGACAAACATGCTTTCAGTTATTTCTTTTCAGAATTATCAAGATCCTCAGGACATTTTGTGCCTAATACTTATGTTCTTATTATAAGCTTTATTTTTTAACTTTATTGTGGAATATTCCTGCAGAAAYTGTCCTGTACTCTGCAATAATTACTGCCCAGATCTTCTAATCTGCTAGTCATCATTTTCTTTAAGGAATCATGAAGGTTCAGTAATATGCATTCATAATATTTATTTTTCTGTTGTCAAGTCAGTGTGTTCTTGCAGAATTGTGCACTCTACAGAGCTTTATAAATACTTACAGATACTGTTGACAAGCTGGAGAGAGTCCCTCGGAGGGCCACTAAGATGGTTAGAGGGCTGGAGCACGTGACATACAAGGAGAAGCTAAAGAAACTGGCTTTGTTTTACATTACCTACAGGAGGTTTTATAGAGAAGCCAGTTTCTTCTCAGAGGTAGATGCAAAGGGACAAGGGGCAGTGGTGACAAGTTGCAACAAAAGACGTCCCAGTTGGACATACAGAAAAGCTCTTCCCCTGAGCGTGGTTGAGCACTGGAGCGGGCTGCCCGCAGAGGCTGCAGAATCCCACCTGCGGAGATACTCAGAATAGGACTAGGCAAGGCCAGAGCAGCCTCATCCAGCTTTGAAGTTGGCTCTACTTTGAATATGAGATTGTACAAGACAACCCCCTGAGATTCCTCCTAACCTAAATTATTCTGTCATTTTCATAAATCAATGCATCTGTGTTAGTTTCTGGATTTCAGAACCTTTTTATAGGTCTTCCTGGATAAATCCTTGGTTTTGCTTGGGAACCGTAAGAAATAGACAATTGGCTAATATTTTTCTTTACAAAGATTGTCAGATTCGGAAAATAATAGTTTATATAATGACATGACATTTGAGCACCCCTGGTAAGAATGGTCAGTTCAATTCTGTTATCTCATGATCTTGGGCTTTCACTGTTCATAACAAAATTTATTATCAATTCATTATGTTCATTATCAATTTAAAGTAATGGGCAGATGCATAGATATTGCATATTTTCTGTAGCACAGACTTGGAATTCCCATGTGTGATAGAGTTTCTGTGCAGAATACATGGTGGAGCTTGCAGAGTGAGAGAACTTTGCTCTTGTTTTGGTGCTATTCCTAGATTAACTTTGCTTGCTGCTCTGCACTTCCAAATTAACTGATAATAAAATGACTTAGGAAGTGCTGCTAACACTGTATGTGATTAAGGTTGCCTAACTCTTCCTACTGAAATGTTCCCAGAAGCTTCTAACTCACCAGAGAATTGTCTTTTATCTTGTCTGTGAAAATGTACTCAGATTTTGATAATCCCATAAGAATTCTCAAATTTTTGTTTGTGTTTTCAGTAAAAACTTCCTTACATTTAGTAGATAAAATATCCAAAGACTCTGACATCACAGTTTGCTTAGGCTTCTCCTAGCAATTAGTACTAATGAGCCTGCGTGCGCTGCCCACGGAGGGTGTCTGAGCATGCTCTGTCCCAGAGACAAAGCAGAATTTCTCTTAGCAGCTCCAGCCAGCTGCTGTGGGCTGGGATGTGGCCAAGTCCTGGAAACGAGAGCAGGAAGCCTGTCTCTGGTGTGCATTCAGTGACCCTCTCGTTGGTGCCAAGACTGTGCGGGGAAGGGAATAGATTCAAATTTAGTGGGGACAAGAACTAAGCTGGGGGAAAGGGAAATAGGCAAGGGTTGAATTTATACTGTTTTGTAGAGCAGAACTAAAGGAGTCTCAGTGGTCCAGATAGATGTCCATCTTTATTGCTTACCTATTTGAATGCTTTGGGGACTGCTTTCTGGAGTGACCCTCTTCATATTCCAGGAGAAACTTCCAATGTATCTTGTGTTTAGATGTGGAATGAACTTAGCTGCAGTGTGATTGGATGCAGTCCTTTGTACAGCCTCTACCTGTGTTATCTGCTGCTGTTTTGGTAACATCATGCGGATGCTACCTAAGTTGGTCTGGCAGATGAGATACAAAGCAGCCAGAGTTCATGTTAGGCTGACTACAAGAGACATGCAGTCCTGCATCCAGGGGCATGCTGCAGTTCAGAACACCCGTCTGCCAGATGTCCGCCAAGGAGCTAGGTGAGGCTCATTGAGACTGGACAGAAGAGAAGAAACTGTGCAACAGCACAGTGAGGACCCCCGAGGAACTAGAAGGTGATTGCTGTGAACAGGAAAGGGGAAGCTAGGCAAGGACAACTGCAGGAGGCCTTGACTTCTCCTGGGAAAAGCTCCTGGGAGAAGCTCTAGCTAGGAGTGGCTGCTGCTAACGAGCTCTCTTGGTTGCCCCTGGCCAGAGGGAGTTGGGGCCTTTGATCCCAGTGGCCCTTGATTAGGGCGGTCAAGCACCCTCTTAGCCAGTGCTAGGGAGAGGCCTATATAAGAGCCAGGCCCAGAGCGCAGCTAACAGAGGCAGCAGTTTGCGCAGCAGTGTTTGGGCTCTGACTAGAGCTTGAGGATCTTGTTGGAAGTTGTGGGCTTTCTGAGGACCCCCGAGGACCTAGCAGGTGATTGCTGTGAACAGGAAAGGGGAAGCTAGGCAAGGACACCTGCAGGAGGCCTTGACTTCTCCTGGGAAAAGCTCTAGCTAGGAGTGGCTGCTGCTAACGAGCTCTCTTGGTTGCCCCTGACCAGAGGGAGTTGGGGCCTTTGATCC
>NW_020447676.1:0-1042 GCF_003343035.1 Apteryx rowi
ACATTTCCCTGATACTCATATGCTATTTTCCGTATCGGAATGGCGAGATTTCGGAGAGACAATGTGGCATAAGACCATCGAGGGTGGAGACAAGGACAAGAAGGAGGTTAAGGCGGTGCGAGCTCGACCGTCGGTCCCTCCGCCACCGCCCCCCCCRCAGCCCTTGCCTCCGTCCGCTCCTGAGGGAGCCAGCAGTGCGCCATGCCCAGGGCTCTCGTCGCCGCCCGTACCAGGGGAGGGCAGCACAGCCCCGCCGAGGTCATGGCGGGAGCCCCTGACATTGTTATCCCCGGAGTCGTCAGGCACAGCCTCGCCTACCACCCCCATGGGGACAAAGCCGCTCACGGCTCAACTATTTTTGCTGTTTGAGCAGCTGTCAGTAAAACTGGAAAAGCTGGAACTGAGGGACGGGAAAGTTGTTCGCGCACTTTGGAACACCATACTAGAGACTTTGACGGCAATGAGCCGGTCTGTCGGGGAGGTACTGCAAAGGGTGCGGGAGAACTCTGAGGGAGAGGCATCGTCAGCGCCGTCACCCGCTGCATCCCAGAAAGCGGAGGTTTCCTCAGAGCCGGCTGGTCCGAGCTCTGAGGCAAACGCGGACGTGCACCCGGAGGAGGCTCAAAGAGGGGCGGCGGCCACGCCCCTTGCTGACCTCATAGACTCGGGCTGAAAGGAGGGCCGACCCCCTCCTAGTGCTCCTCCCCCGCCGCTGCCTAGCAACAATCCCCTGTATCCACCGTTGCCGCTGTCTACGCCACCTCAGCGGCCGCCTCTACCCTCCTTTAACGAAACCACCCGCTCACGTCAGACCCCATCAGAGTACCCCCCACTGCTTTCATCCAGCGAGTCTTCGGGGGACAACACGCCTGGCACCAGAAATAAAGTACCGCCGTCACCAGAAGAAACCGTAAGAGTGCTACAGGAGCTATCGGAACGCCTGGAAAAAGTGGAGCTGCAGGCGCAAGAGAAAGAGGGAGGAAGGAGTACCTCCCTGCTTAATGAATCCCCTTGCCGGACCTCCAAGGGAGTCCCGCTGGAG
>NW_020447676.1:2313-11593 GCF_003343035.1 Apteryx rowi
TCTATATATACTCTGTGTAAGCTCTAATAAAGGGAGAACGACCATACTCATATTGAGACTCATCGTTACTCCGGGTCCGTCCCCCCACTCCGACACGAGGGGAATAACAAGGGTCCCAAGGGCTGGAAGGGGAAGCTCACAACCAGGAGGGTTGGGGCCATGAGAGTCTGTGGCCACCTTGGCTGTAGTGACCACGAAACAGTGGAGCTGCAGATCCTGAAGGGAGCGAAGAAGGAGAACAGCAGAGGACAGAGCGTGGACTTCAGGCACATTGCTTTCAGCTCCCCTGATACCCCTTCTCTGACAATGGCTACCTTGCTTCCCTTTAGCCCATTTCTGCTTGTTCCATTGCAATAGTTTGTGTGTCGTGATGCCATCTGAAAGGGCACAAGTGACGGTTTCCCCTCTGGTGTTATTCCTGTCTTTCACACCCTGTATGACTTGACGTGAAACCTGCGTATTCCAAGTGACAGCCGGGGACAAAAGAAGCTGAGTGCGAGAAAGAGGTTTTTCTCCCTTGCTTGGTCTTGTTCCTGGTGGGGGTCTGCTTCAGGCTGGGCTGCCTCTTGCAAAATGTTGTCATCTGAAAAGGATGCAAAGGAAAGAGATAAGTGGGGGCAGGGGGGAAGAATTACAAAGGTGCAGAAAACAGAGAATGGAAGAAAGGGAGCCAGGATAAAAAGAGCTATCCATTTTCTGCTCTCCTGCTCTAGGAAGAACAGGAAATGGAGAGGAAGAACAGAAAAGACACTCTTCCCTTCTCTTCCAAAGTCTTCAGGCAATAATTTGTCTATCCTCTGTAACTAATTCACGGCATTAGCTGCTGCCTCACAGACATGCAACTCAGGGGCATCCCTTCATTCAGACTTTGACAGAGGCACAATGGGGAGGGCAGCATGAAGAGGCTCTGACCCGGCTCTGCAGTACAGCCACAGGGCAGGGGTCTCAGGGGGTCTTCAAGGAGCGTGCTGAGAAACAAGGCCACCTGCCATCTTCAGCAATGGAGTGAAGCTTTTTTCTCCCCTTTCGGGAGGTCGGGAAGGGAGATGAGGGGGTGGTGTCACAGTCAGTTGAGGGGGGTGGAAAAACCCTGCTGCCATAGCATGCGGCCCTTCCTCTGCAGCCCTGTGTAGACCTGCTCCAGGAGGAGCAGCTCTGTGCTGAGAGGGATTTCTGCCTGAAAACAAGCCCTGGGAGGATGAAGAGGGGCACAGGGGAGGGGAACTCCTGCTTCCAGGGCTCCGCTGGAGCTACAGCAGCTGAACGACGTCCTGAAGCTGTGCGTGCCGGGATGGGTCTAGGCTGGGGGTGGTCACGCTGCATTAGGCAGGAGACACAGGCAAGACCTGCAGTGCCTGGAGGGGCACAAGCGTCCACACCATCAGCTCTGTGCCAGGAATTCACTGTCCTTCCCAGGGGAAGGTTCCTGCGAACACAGATCCTCCTTCCTGCCCTCGGAGACCAGCTCTCAGCTCCTCTTCACGTTCCTTCTTGGGAGGACAGACAGGCCACTCTTTCTCCCATTGCCCAAGACCATTGCAAGTTCCTGTCCTGCCCTCCAACTCACTTGCACACCCTCACACATCCATGGCGCTGCATCTGAGGAGATGCAGGTCCAGCCCCACAGCCATCAGCAGAGCTCCAGAGCACTGCTGGCCCCACACACAGCTTGCCAGGCTCCTGAGAAATCCCTCCTCTACAATCCCTCCAATTCAACACAAAGGYATTCAGGGCACAGCTTAGTCTCTTGAGCCTCACAAAAGTCACGGAGATGGCTCAGGCACAGGGCCTACATGCAGCTGCTCTTTGCTTCACCTCCATGAGAGGCTTATCGTGCAAACTTCATACCCACAGAATAGCCACAAATGTACCTCTGTGACTCACCAGAAAGAAAAAAGGAGCAGCAGAAACTTCAGGCAACATTTGGCCTCAGTTCCTCCTTGAGATCTCTCAAGACACTGGACAGGGTAACAAGGAGATCATCTCCTGGCTCACAAGGGCAGCAAACCTTCCTCCTGCTCAAAGAAGGAGCTGCCTCTAACAGAGAGAGACACAAACAAAAAGAAAAAACAGCTACAGGGGCTTCACTAGGCATTTGTTACAGACCAGAGATCATAAAGGCTGTCTTGCCGTGGTCATCACCAATCCGGTAGATCATCGATATTCCAAAAACAGAAGAAATCTCTCCTTGACACAGCAGCAAAGCATGGTGTCCTTTGAAAGAAGGCATCAGAAACATGATTCAAAGGAGAGTTCCTCACCAGAAGGTGATCACTGTGCTACTCTCGCAGGGCATGTCCCACAGCAGCTGCTGACGGATTGTTCCCTGCACCATCTTCTTGCACAGGGAAGGTATGTGATTCTGATCAGAAAAACATGACACTAATCATGACATCCTACTGGAAAGAGGCAGAACTAGGCTTAAATATCCAGCTGCCAGTTCTTTCAGGTGACAAAGTTCATCTGAAGAACACTCGACACCTGCCACTGTGGGGGCAGCACGGCTTGGCCCACCCCGCTCCTAAACGCACGCAAGACATGACAACCCAGCAAAAACACATTTACTTCAGTAACAACAGCTTGCAAGCCCTTTACTGAAAGCTGCTCCTGAAAACAACTAGTGTTTTAACGGGTCAAAGGGTTAAACACATTTCTCCACAGAAGACACCAAGACCAGATACATCATAAAGCCAAAGGCTGCAGTACCTTGCCCAAGAAGAAATGCACAGCTTCTGCTGGGAAGCAGGTACCACAAATCCAGACAGACCACACAGCTCAGCCCTGTGGAGRCCTCTTGGAAGTTCCAGCCCTGCTCCTGTGCACCAAAGATGGAGAAGCTACAAAACCCCAGCCCCGGCCCCAGAGGCTTCATGCTTAACAGCTACAGAACTTCCCCGCTTCTCTCATTTGGGCAAGACATCTGCAACTGTTGAGAAGCTTGACTCACCTCTGTGAGTCTCTGCTTTCTCTCGCCTGGTTTGTCTCTGGACACATAAGCTGCCTACTTCACAGAAAAAACACACAGTTGCTTCCATTCAGGTGTTGTGGCATTTCCTAACTCAGAGGGAGAATATTCCTCTGCCTTGGGTTCTTGGCCCACTTGCCCTCTCAGGTGCTACACTAAGAACAGGACGAGATGCTTATGGGCTTTCTCTAACAGCTTAGGCTCATTAGTACAGGTTAAGCCCTTTATGATGAGGAGTTCCAGTTCCCTTTTCAAATCCAAGTAGTGCTCACATAGGCGTGACTCCAGGCTGTGAAGAAGAACCCACTCTATTTAAAACAAAACGGCTTTAAAAAAAAACACACAACAACAACAGCAACAACCAAAAAGCCCCACTCATTCATGTCCAGATTTTAGGCCAACAAAAAAAGAGCTGCAGAAAGATCAAAGGACACTGAATGGCTGGGCAATAAAGTGTCAGACGATACTCACTGCAGGGCAAGTAAAGCACCCTGGGGAATAAAAAAACCCAAATCTTCACTTTACACACACAGTGACAGGCTGTGACCTAATGGCTATAGGTCAGGAAGGAGACTCAACCAGTCCAACGGAGACATCTGTGAAAGCATAAGCTCCTTGCTCAGCAGAGGTCAAAAGAAGCAAAGCAAATGTTATTAGAAAAAGAACAGGAAATCCAAGCAAGGAACCCCATTAGGCCCTTCCATAGATTCATGGTGTGCTTTCAGCCCATAGACTGGGTGCACCTCTGAAAGAACACATACAGCAAAGGCTATCTAAGGCTGCTACCTCTGGCTGAGGAGGTTCCCAGGCCGCAGCCTGCTGGAAGAATACTCTGAGGAAAACATCAGTATACACTGCCCTGTTGCGATCCTCCTTCCTAGGCATCTGCTATTCAGCACTGTCCGAGAGCGGTCCGGGCTGGAACAACATCTCGTTCTACTCAGCAGCCCCGCTGCTCCRTAAAGCTGCTGGCGTAATCGTGCTTAGTACTTCTGCATCAGTGGCAAAGACATCTCAGGAGGCCAGCTCAGTTTCTGTTATGCCAGCTAACACAGCTGGAAATGTTTGCTAACGCTAAAGAGCTGCAATAGTTTCAAAGCTCTTAAAGAGGGGAGTGCCAGGAGCAGTTGCAAAGCTCTCGGAAGAACGCAAGGCCTCCCATGGACATCACGCTTCCTCTTTGAGTCAGGCTGCTACTAGGAAACACTTCCCTGACATTCTTCCCTCTGCTCAAAAGCCTTGCAATCAGTAGATTGCTCCATGAAGTTAGTTGCTCCATTGGTGCCAGAGGGTACCATGTACTCGACAGCAAAGCTTTGGCTCTGAATATACTGGGAAGCTGGCAGGACCCAGGCATCCGAGACCTCGCATGGAGGGGACAACGCGAGACTAGATAAATAACTGATGTCACAATTCACCTCCAACTTGCAGCAAGTCAGCCAGAAAGATTGTTGGTTTGTACCTAAGAGAAAGGCAAGAACATCTAATCATATGCTAAAGGGAGAAAACCCAAGAAATCCCTCTTGTGGGTCAAAGCAGAAAAGCGGTGGCTGAGCAGTTACTTACAACAAAGGTTCACAAAGCTTCCTGCCTTTGTGTCCCATTGCATCAAAGCATTTGATGGTCTTCTTTCTGACATCTGTGACCTGTTATTAAGGCACAGTTGTTAAATGAGACACAGCACAACCTTGGGCTGCCATCAGAACAACACCGAAATGCACTAGCCTTGCTTGCTTGTGTCAATGCCTTGCTTGCTTGCTCCAGTCAATGGGCACTGAGATGCGGTCCTGTTGGGAGACATACGCTCCTCTGGTCCATCCTCTCACTGCCGTGTAGCCTCCAGAAATTAGTTTCGGATAGAACAAAGTATGGAAAGCAYGAACCACTGCATAGCCTTCCTTCCTTCTTTACACCACAAGATTCATGTGGCAGTCCGTGGTGTGTATAATTGAKAGCGAGCTTGAGATGAAGAACACGACGCTGGTTTACCAAAGGAAAAGTACAGCAACACTTATCTGCTGGCCACCCTAGAGTAGGCAGCTGCCCGAGAGAACTCCAGTCGCAGCTTCTGTTCCCGGACTTTTGTGCGTGGTTACTTCTACAGAGTTTGCTAGAAACACTTGTCACCCACTCCAACTTATCTGGACTTGAGTGTGACTAACTCTGGGAAGCAGCACCAGACAAGAAGTACAGCTGCTTCCAGACATACTGTGCCCTTCAAGGCTGAAAATCAGAACCCGGACACGGATACTTCAGATATCTACAGCAGGGGGTCAGCAAAGAACTTGGAAAAGAAAACTCACATACACCGTCAAGGGGGTATTTTTCCATAAACACTGCATGAGAACACCACTGCGCTGCAGCAGGTTTTACCTCATCCCAGAGCCAGCCAAGCTCCTTTAGTGTGTGGACATGCTCACGGGTGACATGGAGCTAAGAAAGCATTGCTCATGCTCTCCTCTGGCTTGCCTTCTGCAAATGCAGCAAGGACCCCTCTCACCATGGCCAGAAAAAACACAGTTACAGGGGAAAGGGCTCACAGGACAAAGTCCTGAGCACACTAACCTGTGCGCAGCAGTCAGCTGAAACAAGGCCTGTCAAAGCCTGTTAAGTTAGAGCTTGGAAACAGCTCATAGTGTTTCAGAGCACAGGATCACTGGCTTCCTCAGTTTCCTGCTCAGTTAGCAACAGCAGCCTGGTCTTTTTCTTTCTTTCAGAGTCCTAACTTGGAAGGGTAGGGTTGTTGCTCTCTGTTTTCATGTAAGCGGCAACAAGTGCAAGAGAGGAAGCTGACAGAAAACATGGGGACTAGCAAACACAAAAAGCAGCTGAGGAATGAACACAAGGACAGCAAACGCCTCTTCTCCCACATCACGCGCAGCCCTCGCAACACTGAGCTTTAAGCCAACCACAGCAGGCGTTCTCCACACCACGGCGCCTAAGACAGGAGCCTGGAAGGTCTTGAAGGCGGTGAGCTTCAAAGGGAACTGAGCTGAAAACAGAAGGGGAAACGGAGGTGACCACACTGGAGCCAGGCAATCAGAGCTCCACGCTGTGCATTCGACTGGTTGCAATACGGAAATTGGCATCCAAGTCTGCTTAAGGGAGGCAAACAAGCCATGGGGCCTGTTAGGGTACAACACTCTGATCTGCAATAGCATCTCCTTCTTGATGAAGCAGTGTAAACCAAACACAAAAAATACCCTTTTTCTGCATACTGTAGCCTTACTTGGCAGGCTTTAGGAAACTCTCCTTTTGCTAGCCCTTTCCAAGCCAAATGCTAGCAAGCAAGGACAGACTGTTTGACTAGCAGACCACGCCAGAAGTCGTGCTCACACATTAAAGCGCAAGAAGGATATTCCGTACACACAACCAATGAATCAGCAAAATTCCTCCTTTCCCARACTCCCCAGTTCCTTCTCAGGGATGGCCGCTTTCAAACTGGGCACCCATGTGCTACTGCTTCCACAGTTAAATAGAGCAAGAGAGCCACAAAGTTGCTTTGCTTTGAGTAAGCAAGCACCAAGCATTAAGAAGCTCAGCAAAGCCTCCCTATATAGCTCTTCAGTTGAGACTGAGACTAATTATGCTCATTGCCACGGCTAAGCTTGTATTTCTGATCTCAGTCCTTATCACAGCTGAAAATCCAATAGATGCACCACGTATCTCACAAAACACCTATGAGGAGACTAAACACATACTGCAACCTTGTACTGCAAGGCAACTAAGCTGGTGCACTGTGGGCTTTCAAGGGTTACCCAACAGATAAGAGGGAAAGGATTAAAACAGCATAGTGCAGAGTGCTCAGAATGAAACAGCAAAAACAAAACAAAACAAAAGTGACAGCGGGAAACCTCTGTGAAAGTGCCATCTGTTGAAGAATGCTCCCCCTTCCCACGGGGAAAAACAACTGGCATGAGAGCATYCTTTACTGAACAACATACACATAAGAGTGTAAACACTGATGGTTGGAAATACTCAATCCCTAAAAAAGAAATAACAAACAACACAAGCTTACCTCTGCACTGGCCTGTTTCATGCGTCCGTCCTGGTCATGAGCATTGTCCGCTGGTCTGTAACGCCCGAAAGAAGCGGAGAAAGACAGAAATGAACTGCTTCTGTGTCATCACATTCCGTTCCGAAGAATCCGCCTCCCGCTTAAGAAAGGCTTTTTGCAGAGCTGAATCTGGCTGCAACCTCCGTTGCATACACAAACAAGGGAAAACATCACGTCAGCTTGCAGCACCATTCTTTCAGAGCAGCCAGAGTGGGAGGAGAAGGAAGAGCTGGCCTCCTTTCCCACTTTCTCCCATCAACACGTGGCAAGAGCCCTTTTCTTTCTCTCTATCAGTTTCACTAGTTGGAAAACGGGGAAGCCACCAGCACCTCCTCTGTAAAGTGCTTGGTGATCTACTGGGGAGGAATACTGCAAGCCAGGTGTTATCCTGCAGGGGAAAACAGGAACATTTGACACCATACTGGCATCCAAGCACAGTTAGCTCACTGAAACTAAAGACCAGCACACCGAGTTACAAATGGACATCTTGAAGATGTTCCCTTGCATTTTAGAGGCTAGTCAGGAGGGTGACTGCCTCCATTTGGAAAGGAGTTACCATTAAAACCACAAAGACTCTGAAGACCAAACAAACACACAGACATTGACGGTGTTCATATATACATCCCTTCTCCTCTAAAAACGAGTATTTTCCTTGTCACCAAAGATCCATCTTTGTGGGAAGGCCCCAAACAGACCCTCATGGTATCCATGCGTTCAATTCAGTATGGTAACGGACACTCTGCATCTGATCACATCATTTCTCTGAGACCACTCTGGGCCCCAAGTATCACCACCTTTGGCATCTGAACTGAAAGATGGAAAAGTCTCAGGGGAAAAAAACGCAAGTCAGCTTTCAAGGACAATTACATGTTCGAGGCTGTCAGTTTAGGAGTGATAATGCAGACAGTTTCCTAATACTGACTGGTTGAGCCGGAAGTCCGAACTCCGACAAACAAGCCTTTCAAATATCACGTGAAAATTTATGAGAACTGAAGCARAGCAGCTGCTAGTGGTTTAATTCCGAGACTCCACACTAGAGCAGTTTAGCCATTTTGCAAGAACAGATGCTGCTCCTGCCTCACAAGCAGAGCTTCTCATTTTGCACCACAAAACAAGCTTTCCCCAAATAATTATAATATAAACAGTGGAACTGGGCTCGTCCAGAACAGGTGCAATTCGCTTACTTGCAGTTGCAAAGGATTTATTTAAGAGTCTTGTCTAAACTCAACAGCAAGTTAAGTAAAGGGTGCACAAGGAATTTATCATCCACCATTACTGTGAACAGCAGGACACTACAAAGGTCACCCCTATGAGAACAGAGTTAAGTCTACACCTAAGAAAATCACTGGCACACAAAAGCCTCTCTCATACACTTTTAACATACGTTTTCCCTTTCACAAACACCTTACAAAGCCACTTCCGCCAACAACTAGCCATGAGGGGTTTTTCCTTCCCAGTTTGTTTTTCCTTTCTTTCTTTCTTTCTTTCTTTCTCTTTCTTTCTTTCTTTCTTTCTTTCTTCTCCAGAGAGAGCTTGTTTCATTCTATAGCTTCTGACAGAAGCTATATTAGCATAAGTGCTCTGGCTGGTTTAGACTTCCTCGACCAAAAGATTGTAGACTTTCAGCTGAAATGCTCTCGCTGCTGCCCWTGCGTAGAGGCGCACAACCAGAAAACCATGCCTGGAGTCCAGGTCACCAAGAGAAAAGAAAGGATGAACAACCACACAATTTCAGTAACAAGGATTTAGGAGAAGAACCAGAGGTTTCCAAGATACGTGACACCTAAGAACAATAAGGCATATTAATTACTCGACTAATGTGTAACTCCTGATTTTCTCTTCCTTCCTTGACTCTGGCCAGGGTCTTCCACACATGGCTCAATACTGAGCAAAGCACAGGCAGAAGAGGGGTTGGCAGCCACAGAGCAGTCTCTCACAGACTGACTGCCCCGCACAGGGCCCGGCCTCTCAACATTACATTTCAGGTCCCAGAGTTCTCCCCTCCAAGCACCTCATGGATCATCTCCAACAGAAACACAGGAAGGTCTCTCCACAGGCAGCTACTGCCACCACTGCAGCATCTCACCCCGCACACCTCTCCCACCAGGCAACGGACCGCTCACGCACAGCTACTTCTCCCACCACAGTGTCTTCGGCCTCTTTCTCACATGCCTTCCAATAACACCCCCTTCGAGCACCCAAGGTTTCTGGGCGTTACTAGCAACAACGTACTACCCCGGCCTAGACGTAAAGCTTGC
>NW_020447676.1:12854-45219 GCF_003343035.1 Apteryx rowi
CCCCCCCCCCGCCAAGTGTTTGATAAAGAAGGACAGAACAAGAGTCTCACGGATGGTGAGTACTCTCCTGCAACTGGAGCAGGATGTGCTTCTGTTCAAGAGGAGCTATTGTTGCCATGGCCAGGTGTTTGAACTGTACTTATCGCTGAAGGTCACTCTGAGAAGGTTGAATTGTACTTTGTGTCTGCTGGAAGGCTGATGCTGGCAAGTTGTGGCTACAGACAACTCGACTGAAACCTGTGTCTTGCTAAAAGTTGAACTGGAGGACACAGAAATGTCTTGCCTGCTTGAGGTTTCCCTTCTGAAATAGCAGACAAATGAGAATGTATTTGATAGGAATAGATCTGCGTATATCCTCTACCCCCAATATTTTGTGCTTGACTTTAGTAGTGTAATGACAGCAACTATTCCCTGTGTTGAGTGAAAGGTGCAGTTAAGGATATCAGTTCTGTTGTAGGAAGTTTTTGTGCACCTGACCCAAAAGGGAGATTGTCCAGTGGTGATAGTACCAGCTAGGTTTGGGAGCGTAAGAGTTGCAAAGAAAGGATTTTGTTGAAGAAAGACTGACGAAGCCTTCCAGTGTTGCCTAGCCTTTTTAAAGGCAACTAGAAGACAACTTAGAAACCGCTTTTAGTCTCTGTTCTGGAGGTAGAAGTACTTGCAAGACTCCATCTACATTGCAAGACTCTGGCAAAATATTTCACCTGACTGTTGCCTTCTGCCTGAAGTGTGCAGCTGAGACTTATTGAAAAGTTATTTAAGTGGGTGTCTGTGAGTTGCTTTTCTGTCTTTTATTTCCTGTCCTACGTGGACTTTTTTTTTTGGGGGGGGGGAGCTCCCAGAAGGTAGTGATTTTCATGTTTGCTTATGCCCTTAGATGGCTTAGTAATCTTTTGTCTGTTCCTTTCCTTGAGGAAGGAGGCAAGCTTTACATCTAGGCCGGGGTAGTACATTGTTGCTAGTAACGCCCAGAAACCTTGGGTTAGAAGATGCTTTGGTATGTAGTTTAAAGTAATCAGTAGCAATGGATCATGCATATGCTGGAGAGGTCACACAGGACCACAGGCCAGCTGGATTATAAGAATTCCCCAGAAGAACAGTTCAGGGAGTCTCACTTGATCCATTGGAAGCCCCAAGGAAGGACCATGGCAAAGGAGACTGTCGTTGCCATCTGAACAGTGACAAGCCATCTGGTTCAAGAGATTTGATTCCCCTTGTGAGTGTTACCCTATACCAAGTTCCCATTAAATTAGGGGCTCAGGGTTTGGAGGATCGTTTTTAACAAGCACTGTGCCCATGTTGAACTTTGTACAACAGGGGAAACACCTCTAAGATGAAACAACCACCCCCTCAGGCAAAAGGTAAACTTCAGAGATATCCCCTACCCCTCCCAAAAGGGAGGATTCTGCCCTGTTGACTTGGACTAACCCTTGCAATCCTTGGTCAGTATGAAAAATAAATGAAAGAAGAGATCAGCTACTGGTTTGCATGGAACAGGATTCATTTGACCTAACATTTCAGCACCAAAAATTGAGTCCTTAAATTAAATACACAGAGGTCTGTTAGCCATCAAACTGAAAAAGAGAAGAACTCTGATATTGTAGCTGAAGGAGGAGCCTGGATGATTAGTTTACACTTAGACTACTCAATTTCAGATACAGAGTTTAGATGACAGGAATACCTCCCTTTACCCCCTTTAAAAGTTATATACTCTAAATGTAACCAACACAAGCCATTGTATTTAGGAATACTCACAGAAATAACAATGGCTCATTAACAACATGAATTACCTTATCTTTACAGGTTTCTTTTCCTTAGAGAAAGGAAATTCCAGTAAAATTTACTCCAATGGAAAAGTACAAGGTTTCACTTCAAATTTTAATCTTTTTGTCACAGCCTGCTTAAATTGTTATAACCATGATATTTTTCTCAAGATGATGGTTAGCATCACAAGTTGAAGAATTTCATAGTTCTTTCTTTCATTCATTCATTCATTCATTCATTTAGATAGATAGATAAGGTAGCTGCAGTACAAATCTCTGAACCTGGTGATATTACTGAGGAAGATACCTTGTGAACATAAAAAAAGAAGCTTCTCTGAGTAAAGGACTTTGGAATAAGATTTTAGAGAGGAAAAATAACATAGAACAAATCCAAAATACTAACTTTTAAAAGCTCCCTGGCCTTAGGTAAAAATTGTGATAAGAAATAGACTCATATCAGTAGCAACTGTCAAACAGCAATTTCTCATTTCCTTTAAGTTGATCCAGAAGTGCATCTACCTAATTTGACCGTTACAGTTTATTTTTACTTAAGGAAGAAAGAAAAGTTAAATTTAGTCCAGGCAATTACAAAATTCGGAGAAAAAAATAACAACAAAACCTGTCATGCAATGAACTGATAGAAAGACCACTGAAATAAATGTTTGATTTCCAGTGACTCTAACAGTCTTTGACAAATCATTAACAATTGAAAATAAGAGATTAGTCCACTAATAACACACCTTGAAGCACTGATGGGATGAGGTTAGCCCTATGCATGATACTTTCTGAGATTCACTTGCTTTCTTATTATTTTAAGAGCTTTCCTGACTAATTTAAAGGAAATCTAAAGTAAAAACAAATAAATAGAAACCTTTGCAGAACATTAGGATTTTTGAAAACAAACAACAACTGCCAAACTGCCTATGCCAATCTAGCAACAGAATACCATTGTTTTATAATTAGTTGGTAAAGCCCAGTGTCCCGTGAGATGTCTCTATGCAGAACGATTTTCTGGAGAATACATTTAAATTCCCTGCTTTAAAGCCTATCCATGGCTGACATGGTCTCAAACATTCTGTGCAAGGGACAAATTGTGAATTCACTTCCTTGCATTTAAAAATTATTTATAATTGATTATGGGGAACCCAGCAGCTTCCTAATATCCTATAAAATCATACCTTCTTCTCCCCTTCAGTGCAGAGAACAGGGTAACAGAGACTAAAGTCTAATTGAAGGATGAACTGATGAGGTCATGACATGAAAAGCTCGGCACGTTCAGAGCTCCTTACTTCATGTACTGTCATGATAGGTTTCGCTTGTGCAATACTTACATCCCTTCTGTTTTACTCTCAGATCTCGGCTATCTCCCTTTCTGCACTTAAATTAGATAACCCTTGCTGTGTCCTTCCAGACTCCTCACTATTTCTTTCTCTGCATCTCTCTTTACTTTACTTCAACATTTGTTCTTTCTTTTTTTAAGTTAGAAACAGCTTTAGTCACAAACTATTCACCTTGCCTGGAGAGCCATGTGAATTTCAGGCAAAAATTTCTCTTTGAAAAGTCAAGCTAAACTTGCCTTAGCTATCGAAAAGTCCTCTGGAACAAGTTGCACTTGAAAAAAATGCAAACTTGCTCAAAGGAACTGATGCCTCTATTTGGAAGGAGGCTTGGACCCTTCTGGAGACAGGCAAGGTAGGCTATAGTGCCTAAAGAGATTAGGCAATTGAATCCCATTGGATGCATTGGCCAAGAGTGTGCTTCAGTTGCCTATGCATAATTCTGTGGTGCCATTTAAAGAAAACAATTCAGGTTATCTTAAAATAGGTGACTAAGATCAGTCAGATGAACCTTCCTAACTTTTAAACAGGCAAAGCTGGGTGAACAGAATGCCACCCTAACCTAAATCCCAGGGTCTAGTCAGGATCAGAACCTCATACGGTTAACTCAGATCTAGCATGAATGAGGGCTAGTTAATAAAGTAAAAAAGCATTGCCAAAACACAAATAGATTTGCATCCATTCTTTGATCCAAAAATAAGGGACAAATCCAGGCTTATGGAGAAACAAGTTACATTCAGGAACATCTGCTTCCCAGATAGAAGGATCAGAAAACAGCAGTGTCCCTTCATGGTGACTGTCAGAAATACTTACTTTTCAGTTACCGGATTCTTTCAGACACCATCTCCAATGTCTCTGTGCTGGCTTCATTTTACTTTCACAAATGAGAGCTGTGTTCTAGTGAGAGAGCTCACCTCCACATGTTAGGAATGCCTGATAAAAGAATTCATTGGTGGAAATCATTGCTTGTGGGTCACTGTAAATTCCCTTAATTTGCACTGAGTATCTTTACTATTCTTTGTACCACTACCATGTGGACATTTGAGGGACATCTTCAAAGACAAGGACACCAGAAAACCTCTGAAAGCAAACAACCTAATCTCTTCATTGCTCTGCTGATGGCAATTTAAGTCTTCACCTATTTCCCCATTCATAGACAACATAAATATGTGGCTGAAAGTGCAAATGACACTTTCAGATAAACCAGCTCAAAAAGGTAGCAAATTCAAGCAGTTCAATAACCACAGAGTCAAGCAAGAGTTTTGCCTGTCAGTCTCCTTGTTCAACGCAGAGCAAGGAAGTTTAGCTGTGCAGGTGGCAGCCAGGCGTTTCTATGGCTTGCTGAATGTATTTGCAGCCAAACTGATGAGCATGTTGCATAGCCTGGTCCTGAGAGGATAACCACCGGCATTTCTCTTGGGGAAGGAGAGTAAAGTTTGCAAAGTTTTATAAGCAGAAATATCCAAGGAATAGTGGCCACAAATTCAACAGTATTGGGTGTGCTTTAGCACTTAGGCAACTGGAAGTAAAACTCAACACATTTTGGTGCACTGGAAGAATTAGTAGCAGAATCCACTTGAATTCATTATAGACTGGTGACAACCAGTTGCGGGGAAGACGGTGGAGAAGAAGTAAAAAAGACAAGGATAAATTTGCCGACGGATAAATTATCATGTTAGAAGATGTTTCTGTCCAACAGCAAAAGGCTGAGAAGGAGGAAAATAGCTGACAATAGAACAAAGGAAATAATTGGAACCGGAGTATAACATGATTTTTGTAGTGTCGGGATTCCTTGCCCATTGGGGTCAAAACCTCCCCAGCTTCTCCATGTGTTCTAAAGACCTCACAAATGTAGCAACTATTCAGTGATAACTCAAGCATTCATACTTGCACTTGAATCAAAATTCTATCCTCACTGTTGGACTCTAGACAGGAACAAGCCAGAGGCCTTTGAGGCAGGAAAACTTGGGAAACATGAGGGACTGCTTCATTCATGACCTCTACAGGCAGTGGGGAAACCAATTGCTCAGCCCACTCAGCTCTACAGGCCAAATTTCCAAACTGTAGCAATTAAAACAAGTAGTGTAGATAATGCTGCATAGATCAT
The DNA here is from genome assembly GCF_003343035.1 of Apteryx rowi. Lineage (NCBI taxonomy): Eukaryota > Metazoa > Chordata > Aves > Apterygiformes > Apterygidae > Apteryx > Apteryx rowi. The sequence continues at coordinate 18,062 of NW_020447676.1, forward strand.
CTGTGACGGCATGAAGAAATACTTTGCGATTCATCTCATCTGTAGGGTAGGTTCACAGGCAGCACTTTAAGATCATCTACTGTGGGACTTGTATCACCTAACTTCAGAAGAACAGTTCAACTGTCTGAACCCAGGTGCCCACTTGCATTTGAGATGATTTGGAGCATCACACTAGGCTTCGAGGTAGTGCATCACACTGGCACAGGATTCCCGTAGCTTCTGTGTCATTTCCGGCAGCTTTAGAGATGTCTCCAGTGCCCTGAGGCATTGTCTAGAGGTGTCTAGAACAGAACCAGACATCTATGCCTGGGCACCTGCCTCCCACCCAGAGCTTCCCTCAATAATTAAGTGGACACAAGACCCTTCCAAAGGAAAGTATTCCATCTTTGGGTCTGTGTCCAGAACTGATGGATGGGTCACTTTCAAACTATGACAGTTTCTTCTGCTACCATGAGAGAGATACCAAAAGACTTGCTTAGATGATATCACATCTGCTCTCTCAAAATGTTTAGCACCTTGGCTTCTCCTGAGGTCTGGGGCCTCCATCGTCTCCACTAAACATATAATGGTTCAGTCCCAGGTTTTCTTTTGGAGTGAACCAGTTTGTTCCATCCAAGAAAAAAGCCTTGGGACAGTTGCGGGTAAAGTGTACTCCATTTATGAAGTGGGTACCTTCACACTACTAAATACAACACTGCTGCACGCTGCAGAGAGCAGCCTCTATCCTCTAAGTCAAGTAGTGCAGACCAACGGGGTCCGGTGCTGAGGCCAACCCCCCTCCAGAGCAGACTGGCTGTGCCCACACTACAGAGCAGGTGGCCTGGTCCTCCCCGGGACCACTGTAGTGACTGTTTGACCCTAGGATATAGTCATGTGTGCATGTGTGTGTGTGTTTTGCCATTCAGGATGTCTTAGCAGTCTAATCCAAGAATCATTACCAGTCCAGAGCTAACTATTACAAAAAGAGAAAAATAACATAGAAATAATACCAATACGGTTAAAACTATTACACACACTTTTCAGTTTCTACCACTTTTCCTGGTGTTATGCTCACCCTTCCCCTGCTACCCTGAGCCCTAAGGTTAGTAGTTTCACTCTGGTGTTGTTGATGGGTTGTTGTGGTGAGTTGTCAGCATCTGGGGTCCTTCACTGAGAGGAATATGATGTTCAGGTTGGTGGTTTCTTCTTCCTCACTCTGGTATCCACTTGGGGTCATTTTCACATGTTTGCTAACACACTTTTTACACCTTGCTCTTTCTTCATTGTTCTGTCTCTCCATGTTATCTCTGAAATTACTACATATGGTACCTTCTACTTATGTTGGATACTATTTCTTTGTTCTCTTTGTTACCCTAAAACCAGTTTTGCCCTGCTCCAGATCTGTATTTCTTACACGGACCATTGGTGAGTGGTCTGCAGCTGTGGAGTCTCCATTGCCAAGCTGTGCCCTGTCTCTTACCGTTCCATGCCAGTACTCCTCTGCACCGCATGCTGTCTGCACTTCTCAAGGCTTCTGCTATGGTACCAGGTCTGCATTTCTCTCTACTGCATCATTATGCTGGAGTTGTAAATATCTCATTCCACACAGAACAACTGCTTGTTATTGCTGTAATGACTAAACCAAGTTAAAACTTTTGTTTTAAAAAGCTGCAGGCAGGTCAAGAAAAGTTCAGTCAGAGCAGGCCTGAGAAGCTGCAGTCCTGAGGCCTTGCAAACTCAGTACAAAAACTCAAACTCATATTACATGGCTATAGGGTAGAAAAGGACTTAAATGGCTTGACAGTGAAAAATTACCTTCTCTAGATCACAATCTAATGAGGCCCGACCCAAAGAAACTTATCTGAGTTGCACAGGCCCCATGTGTGACCCAATACAGACGTTGCTGTGGTTTTGTGATCTGTAAATTTCTGCTACATTTTTAAAAGGCTTTGACATAGCAGGACACAGAAGGCAGTGGCAAAGTATTCAGACAATCTTTAGAATCTAATTAATGGAAAAATAATTGCCCATCTTTCCCTTTCTCATGCTGACTTTCCACTAACACAGGTAAAGTTGGAAACATATTTCCCTCAATGAATTCCAACGAATAAACAATACTTTTTTTTTTTTTTTTTTTGCAATTCATTCATCAGTTCCTACTGACAAGTAGTATGAACAATTGGTCACAAAGTAAATTAAGAGAATCCGAAAAATAAAGCATTTTGAAGATGATGAAGTTCAAGTAAGCTAGTTGCTTTGTTTTTTTTTTTCATTCACATTCATTAAAAATCTGACAGTCTCCTTGATAATACAGTTGTATCAAGAAATGCTTCCTGAACTGTTTGGCCAGAATGGGTTCCTTTCTTGAACTCAGCTATGGTTCTTCAGAAGGAACCTGGGTTACAAGGGCCATTTGCCGATTCTCTTACTTTCCTGTTACAGAGTCATGAGTAAGTGGCTGTGGAGTGTTTTTTCAGCCTTTCCTCTGTGATGACTTTGATAACATTAAGTTGCATCAACCAAAACCTCCTTCACCCACACTGGTGGGTTTATGCTGTTTACAAAATGAAGAACGTCTCCATTGTTCACTTGGTCTCCTTTTGTACTCCCTGGAGTGCATCTCAGTGCAGTCAGCACGTAGAGAGCCCACTTCAGCTCATCTCACCTCTCCTTCAGATTGTCCTAAAATAGACATCAAAAATTGGCTAGAGGAACTGCCTATAGACACACATATTTCTGTATGTTAACTACAAAGCAGGCCAGAGCTACTTGCTCAAGTGGAAAGGTCTGCACTGTAGGCAGCTCAAGGCAGGCAAGGCATGTCAGCCCAAAAAGGCAAAGTCCAAATCAATACTGTAATGTACCACCATGAAACAGAAGCTGGCTGGAGGGCAGTGTCCCAGCTTTATAGATATTTGACATTTTGGGAAACTCCTTCATTAGAAACCATTTTGATCATGTCTAGCCAAAGGCAGATAAATTCCAAGATTTCAAGGCTCTCAAGAAGATTTTTCTTCAACAGTTAGATTTTAAAATGCTCCTTTGGAAATGGGCCCTGACCTATTTTCATTATTTGCAGTAGAGTGAGCTGATTTACGTCCTGTGATTGCCTATTTTTCTCCTATGATTGTAAAGGAAATATGGATTAGGAGTTCAAATGAAGACGCCCGGACTGTAATTTCATCTGAAATTAGGCAAAATTAATCTCAAGCTTTGATTTGTCCTAGCTATTTCCTAAATAATTTTGAAAGGTGACTTTAAGACATTACAAACTTGCTCAAATAGACAGACTACTGTTTGGCCTCATTCCTTGTGTGGCTTTTATCACTCATACAAGCAGATAAATATAACAGTGATCAGTGGATAACTATCATTGCTCAGTAGGGGTTGTCTGTATCTTCCAGTGCAGCATCTGAAGTGGGATTCATCTGTGCATTAGTTATCTACGCTTTGAATGTCTCCATCTGAGCCAGTCATCTAGGGTGAGATTCATCTTGTAAGTTATCCAAGGCAAGCTGTTTACTTTAGGAGTTAATTAGTTGCTCTGCAGACTCCACAGACTGCCTTGACTAGGAAGCTGATTCAGTTGCCCACACATAAGCATCAAATAATACTTGTGATGTCCTAGGGGCTTTGAAAAACCTGGATAGGCACAGTAGCTATGACACAGGACCAACAGAAGACCTGTCCTCTCTCTAGAGTGGTGGCTGGATGCCAGACAGGACACCAAACAACATCTCCAATTGCACTGGAAGCCCATGTGTGCAACGCTGGATTGAATCCTGCATCTCCCTTGATTCTGAGAGGACTTGGGAGAAATTGCTCAGTTTTAGACACCCAGATTCTACACACCCAGAGAGTACTTCTTGAATCTCAGTATTTGTGTTTAATTCCATCTAAGATTCCCTGCATAGTAACACTCCTGGCTTCTGGGTGACACTCTGGAAAAGCATGCATGTTTGCTAAATTCTCTGTCATAACTGCTAGCCACAGAAAACTTCTTGGATACCCTAAAACGTTTCATATGGCACTAGGCTCCTCTGTTTAGCACCTGAATTGTTCCCCTCAAGCAAGGTGAGGTGATTCTCCTTCCTAGACTTCCTTTATAGCCRTTGAATGTGCATCTCCTTGGTTTGCTCAAGGAACCTGTGTCCCCAGGGCTTCCCTCTGAAAATCATCGCACCATTGAAATAGTGGTTGGAAGGGACCTCCAGATGTCTCTAGCCCAACCTCCCACCCTCTCTGGGTGACTTGCTCTAGTGCTACGTAACCCTCCTAATTAATAACTCTTTTTTTCCTGAGGGCCTCTCTGAACCTTCCAAGCTGCAGCTTGTGGGCATTGCCCCTTACTGCTGTGTATGCCAAGACGATTTGGGACCTGTCATCTTTGTGACTGTCCTTAAAAGAGTTAAAGGCACCTGGGAGAGCTCCTCTTTGCCAGACTAAACAAGTCTCACTCTCTTAACTTCTCTTTATAGGACTTGTGCTGGAGGCCTGAAACCATATTCTGCTGGGCCCTCTTTATGTTTTTTCTCATCTCCTCTGAATTGGAGGGCCCTGGAATCAGTAGTCAAGTTATGGCTCACCATCCCTGACTGACTGGGGGCAACAGCTTCCTTTGATGTGCTATCCTCAGCCTTCCTCAAGGCTTTTCTCTGGAGCAAAAGAGCCGTATCCCTCTCAGGAAAAACATAAGGGCATACATAGGTCAGCTCATTACAGGATTCACTCCCGCCAGCTTGGTGTTAGGGAAACTGTTCAATCCAGTGTCCTTAACAGGGTTTGACTCTAGGTTTCCGCTTTATCCAAAAGATACAAAATAATTCTTTATAAGATGATTTTATTAGTATTACAGCTCGAGCTGGGTGCCTCCTTCAAGGGACCCCAAACGGAAAATTCCCTGGGTATTTATACCTCTGCGGGTTAAGTTCTTTGTCCATTCTCCAATTTGTTGCACCAATGATTGCTCGACAGGTAGTAGCTTCTTCACTCCTGGTTGGTTTCCCCATTGTCTCCAGGCAGGGTTATGGTACTCACTGATCATTATTGAAGCTGTTTTGTTACTTTCTTATCTTCTTGTTCCCTCCTTGTTTGAACTGGCCCAAACAATTTCGGGAAAAGTTCAGCAATGTGTGGTCTTAGGCTTCAGTCAATTTAGCTACTAGTGCTAAGCAAATGCTATTATATCCAACAGTTACTCAACATCTGTCAAAAATTGGAAAATGCTTAGAGGAAAGAGAAGGAACGATGATATATTATGATAATGAATGGATTTGTTTGGCAAAATTGGAAACCATCCTTGCTGAGCATCATTGGTATGATATTCTTAAAGGCTTTTCACCAAAAGCTACCAGCGTATTGTGATTGATGTTACATCCTGACCTCATACTGTTAACGATCCCTGTATTGATCTCCACCTCTCCCCAGACTGGGGATCCATTCCCAGACAGACAGTGGGATGTTGGCCTCACCACTGCTCCCCAGCCCACTCTGCCCATGTCCCTTCCCCCTCTTGGAGGACTGGAGCTACCCCAGCCCAGGGCAGCCGACCAGTGCCAGGGCTGGGACGGGGTATGGGGGGACAGGGAGCATGGGGGGCAGTGGGGCAGGGTGAGCAGCCCCACTAGGGGCCCTACGGCTGGCCTGGGGAGGGCTGAGGCTGCTTGGGCCAGCCGGGCTCCAGATGCTGTTTCGACATCAACTCTCTGCTGGGGATGTCAAGTTTTCCTCCCTTTGCAGAGGAGCAGCCTACAGTGGAGGCCTCTCTGTCCAGCACTTGTCAGCTGCATGCAGAGTGCTATGTCCAGTTGTGGCGACCCCAGGTAAGAAAGAGGATGACAGACAGGAGTGAGAATAGCAGAGGCCAAAATGATGGTTTGCGTCTGGAGCCCATCAGGCATAAGGAGATGCTGAGAGACCTGCGTGTGCTGAGCCTGGAGGAGGGAAGGCTCTGGGGAGACCTTATTGCTCTTTACATTGGCCAGTTTGCATGATGTAGAGAAATCAGAGCCAGGCTCTGCAAAAAGATGCACAGTGGAAGGACAAGAGGCAACGGACACAAGCAGGAACACAGGGCATTCCACTTGAAAGAAGGAAAACCATTTTCTCCTTAAGGGTTTGAACAACGGACCAGACCAGACCAGCCCCTCCCTGGCTCTCCTCACCTCCCCTGCCATCCCCAGCCCAGCCCATTCCAGCAGAGCAGCCCAGTCTGGGCGTGGCACTGCAGCAGTGCCCGCCACAGGGTGCTGCAGAGCTCTGGGCACTCACAGAATAACCCCAGCTCCCCTTGAAAGGCAGAGCAACTCCTGGGGGGCAGACAGAGGTGTCAGCTTCCCCATCAGCCCCAGGACTGGGGGCCAGCAATGGCACAAGGAAATCGAGGCCAGTAAGTCCCTGTCTCCACTGCTCTCATGTCCAGGAGACCTTAACCTGGACTACCTGCAGCCACTCCATGCCAGCCCCTCTCCCCAGGACAGCACAAGAGCCCTGGCCCTGTAGCCTCTCTGGCAGCTCCTGCTGCCTCAAGGACAGAGCAGCCTGCTCCAAACTGGTGAACAGAGAAACTTGTTTCTCATTCTCATTTTCTGTCTCTGAATGCTGCCCTGCTTTTCTTCTTGGACATACCTGCACCCCAGAGAGCCTTTCGTCAGGTGAGCATGTCTGTGCTGGCCTGGCCGGCTGTTTCTGCTCCCCTTCCCTGTGCTCCCCACAGGGTCCCAGACTGGCAGTGCTGCTCTGCAGCAAGGGATCCTCAGCACAGCAAAGATCTGCACGTAGGACAGCACAATGGAAATGAAACACCCCAAAGATAAACAAACACTAACCACAATAACCCCAGCTTCCCTGAGGTAGGAGTCTGAGCAGGAGAGCTTGAGGATCTGGGGAATTTCACAGAACTGCTCCACGGCATTGCCTTGGCAGAGTGGTATCAAAACTGTGTTTGCAGTGTGCAGGACAGCAGAGAGAAAAACACTGCCCCAGGCAGCTGCTGCCATTTTGACACAAGCTTTGCTGCCCAGGAGGGTCCCATAGTGCAGGGGTCTGCAGATGGCAACAAAGCAGTCATAGGCCATGACAGTAAGAAGAGAATACTCAGACAAAATGAAAAAGACAAGGAAAAAGACCCGGACAGCACATTCTGAGTAAGAAATAGCCCTGGTGTCCAGGGAACTGGCCATAGATTTGGGGACAGTGGTGGAGATGGAGGCAAGGTCAAGGAGGGAGAGACTGAGGAGGAAGAAGTACACAGCATGTGGAGGTGGTGGTTGCAGGCTATGGCAGTGATGATGAGGCCATTGCCCAGGAGGGCAGCCAGATAGATGCCCAGGAAGAGCGTGAAGTGCAAGAGCTGCCACTCCCACGTGTCTGCAAATAGCAGGAGGAGGAACTTGTTGAGAGAGATGCTGTTGCACATTTGCTTCCTCTGGTCCTGTCCAAGGAGGAAAAGATACTGACAAGTTAGAGCAGGCTTCCCTGAGCCAAACCCATTCTGTTTCTCACAGATACCCCCACATTTCCTCTGTCCTTTACACTCAGGTTCAGCTCCCTGTCTGAAGTTCTGTTTTGTGCTGGCTGAGTGTGCCTGGTCTCCAGAAGAGTCAGGTCTGCTCTGCCAGAGGTGTAAATGCCATACAGTCACAGGGATCTGGTGGAATTTCTGGGGATGTGGTCCAGTGCCCCAGTGGGAATATTCTCTATTTGCCGTAATGAGAGCTGAATACAGCACTCATGGCAGCTGTCCCTGAAAGAGAAGACCCTTGTGAGAGATTCATCTCCCCCAACCCTGCCATCTTGAATAGAGGTGTCCATTTCTGAATCAGTCACATCAGCTCCCACTCTAGTAAGGCAGAGAAACAGTCAAGTGAAGGCAGGGGGTGCCCTGACCCTTTCAAAAGTCTTTGTTCCAATGAGATAGACCCTCTCCTCAGGTCAATTTACCATCTGTGCTCTTTCTCCAAGCACTGTAGTGGGAGTGGGAAGTGACTAGCTCTGATGTACACATCCTGCAGCAGATTATACCCACCCCTTACGTGGAATGGCTGTTCAACATTTTGAAAGCCATTTTCTCCAGAAAACAATCTTCAGCAGGTGAGTCTGATTATAAACTTATTTAATTTGTAGATGCCTCTTTCACATGGTGGGAGCATTATTTGATGGGGTAGAAATCTCTGGCATTTTAATTGCTCTCAGCATGAGCCCCTGTGCTTTCCAAGAGGAAAAAAAGGCTCGCTGTGACTTTATACAGAGTCCTGGGATCCGGTCTGTCAGTGAGTTTTGTTCCTCACTGCCCTGTGCTTGCACCTCCCTCAGCTAAAGGACAATCACAGTCACAAGTTCCTCTAAGAAAGAAACTGGACGGAGCTGGGAGTGGAGAAGTTCAGTTTCACAGTGAAGATTTCCAAATTCTTTTCTCTCAGCCCAGGGATGGAGAGAGTCATGAAGAGTGTGACAAGGTTTCTGACTCACAGGACCAGACCAAGGACTCTGAGATATCACAGAAATGCTATGGGAAAGCTGTGCTCTTCTGGAGGGCAGCTTGCAGCTTGGCAGGACACCCCAGAGAAACAGCCAAGGGGTCTGAAGATATGCTCTCCATAAAAGAGAGTCAGCTCATTCCCCAACCTGATGAAATGCATTGCCAAGAGCCCCACAGGTTGGAAGGAGATTGGGGCTCCTCGCTGCCATGAAGGCAATGACATGCAGGACACACAGGGTTGGTATCTTAACTGCAGCTGAACACCCTTCTCACTTGTAGACATCAAAAGGTCTCTGAGAGAAACCTTAACAAGTCCCTTCATCCCCACCTCAGCCTTCAGACAGCACCAGCATCACCTTCTCTGGCCTCATCAGGGTTTGTGTCAACTTTTCCTTAAGACCTACAAGCACAGAGATGCCCCTGGATAGTGCCCTGACTCAGGAGGTTTCTGTAGGACAGGAATGAGCACACACAGGGTGGGATGGGATTTGTGAACACAAACATAGAAAAGATGTTGGGACAGAGAAACACCAGGGACAGCAGGGACAGCTCCAGGCAGCATAGATGGGCAAGGGAATGAGAAGTAACTGCTAACAGAAACATCATGGACGGATGGATCTGAGCAAGTCTTGGTCAGTCTTTGCAATGCCAATGTTTTCGCGAGTGTGCTCAGTCTGTGCAGAAACCTCCCAGCAGCAGGGCACTGTCCAGGGGCAACGCCAAGTATGCAAGTGCTAAGGAGCAGGTCAGGTAAACCCTGAAGAGGCCAGCAAAGGGGATGTTGGTGTTGTATCTAGACTAAGGGATGGGTGAAGGGTCTTTCAGAATATCCAGTCAGAACCATCGATTGCTCAGTGAAGCTGTTAATGAGTCTCAGGCCATTGTTCCAGCCTGTCAGCTCCATTTCCCCTTGCCAGCTGGTAGGAAACTTAAAGCACCATCTCTGGAAATTGGCTTCTCTTTCAGTAAACACCTGCCTTTGCCTTCCTTTTGAAAATTCCCCTCAGAAAGGGCCTGTGCATGAGCTAGAGCTATGAGCAGCCCTGACCCATGCAGCACCATCTCAAAGGCAGAATGAACCCTTCTGCCCAGGGTCACTCCTCCCACCCAGAGCTTCTTCCCACAGCACGGTGAGGAGTTCCCTGGGCAGGCTGAGCGCTGACCCTCGCAAGTGGCAGAGTCACTGCCCCAGGCACACAGCACCCTGGGATGCAGGGACACTGCTCTGAATCACCCCCCTGGGCAGACCTGTGCACACAGCAGGCTTCACACCCCTGCAGTTGTCCCTGGAAGAAGGTAGCAGGACACCCTGACCGTGTGATGGTGTGATGGTGTGGCAGGCAACCCCTGCTCTAAAGCACCACCTACTCCATACAGGAGACAGGGACAGCCATCCTGACAGATCCTTTGGGTTGTGGGACATGAGAGCTTTAGGAGATCCCCCCAGGGTACCTCACCTGTACTGCCCTGCAGCCAGAGACTTTCTGTGTTAGTGATTATGAAGATTTCTCCCTGTAAGCTCTCAGCCATCCTCCCACTCCTAACTTTCTTTATCCTCTTTCTGTCTTACTTGTCTCACTCATCTTGCTTGTTTCTTCGTGGAACCTGCAGGCAATGCCCTGCTGCTCTTTGCGCAGGAGCTGCTCCTGAACAGAGCTGTCTCTTGGCAGTGCTGCCTGATTTCCGTGAGCTCCCCCTGTCCCAGGAGCCTGGCCCCACTCAGGAGCACAGGCTCAGTGAAGGTGTGAATTTCTCTGCCCCTTGTGCTCTCTCCTCCTGGTAAATGTTCACTGAAGTCAACTAAAATAATTATCTATGGTCTCTTTCTAAACAGTAGAGAGAGATGGATTCCAGCTTCGCAGTTTGTCTCATCAGAGGATGGTTATCTATGAAGGTGGAAATGTTCCATTCTGAAAGCCCCTATTCCTGTCTCTTAATTAGGCAGGACACCTAGACAGGGACAAGAAGAGAGTTCATTTGCCCATGATTCAGGTATTGATTCAGATGAGTCAATCTGGACATGTCACGCTGTTTTAGAGAGGGATTCAGCTCTCTCCTGTGAACTCCACAAATACACAGGAGGTGGGATTCCCATTTGCCAAAGCTGAAGTGAGCAAAACAGAGATGTCAGCATACGAGTTCCGTGTCTGAGCTCCCATTGTAATCACTGGAGATGGAGGGTGGGAGTCAGTTGTTCATACACAAATACCTGCTGACATTTGAAGAGACAGAGGTGGTCCAAGACATATGCCAGTGTCTGCTTGCTCTGATGGAGCAACTATGAGACCTGCTTCCTTCTAGAGCCTCAGTCTGGGGCCAGGTGAGGAATTTCCTTGGCCATCTGAAATGACACTAGATGCCTACTGCTTCTAGAACTCCACTCACTAGGAAGCTGAGACACATGCAGATCCCTACAGTGCAAAATGCTAATGCAATTCAGTGCAGACACTTGAGTTAATGATATAAAAATGGCCCAGCAGTGTCATGTCAGATGCTTGGGGAGTCCAGCACAACCACATGTCTCTAGGAGATACAGCATGGGACCGAGAGGAAAACCATGCCCTTTTGGAGTGGTTGCTGGGCTAATGCCTCAGAGTGTCTTGGGTTTCCTACCTGTGCCCAAACAACTGAATGCCACCACTGTCTTTTAGCAAAGTCCATCCTGTCTACATCCAAGAAGTTGCATAGATGGGAGGCACATCACAACAAGGTCTCCATTCATGTCCCTGCACTCTTAAAACCTTCTAGCTCTCCTTTCCCTGAACCTCTTCTCACCTCCAGATGATATAAACAGGGACTGTGCTAATGATGTCCACAGGGGGGCTGGATTGCAGGCTGTTGTCGAGCGAGTGAAGGGTAAACAGGACTGAAAAAGTCTGCCAACTAAGGAGTCTGCATGGACCCACAGGGAGGGAGGAAGTGATGCGGAGGTGTTGTGGTCTTGCCTCGCTAGCAGGGTCCTTCCGAACAGACAAACAGTCCTGCTGTTATGAAACTCGCAGGAGTCAGTGAAAACAGTATTTGCCCAGAGTCGCAGCTGTATAAAAAAGGATACTTGGGTACTAAAGACCGTCTCAAAATTATTATTATGAGCCCACAAATCAATGAAATTAGAGAAGTTAAGGATTGAGTAATGAGCGTGGTTGGGTCAAGCTGTCTACAAGAAGATGGTGGCGAGACAAACGAGGTGAAGGAGGAAGCGATGTGACAGCATTGCAGTCCACCTCCCTGTTTTGCAAGGAGCAAAAGACCATGATCACAGAACTTAACTCTGACCCACGATAACCTTCAGCTCATTACACCCTATTTTAATATTATCTCACACACCCCCTCCTAATTAGCATATCAGGAAGGGGCAGGAAACGAATAATAAAGCAAAAAAGGGCCAATGAGAAGCAGCTCTATGAATATGCAACTATGCATGAATCAGCATGGATGACATTTTGCCCAGAATCCCAGCCAGGTATAAAAAAGGGTCACCGAGCAGGACAGTTTGAGCAGGGACAGGAACGTGACCTGACCATCCTCTCTGGCTGGACCCTGAGTATTTCCCCCCCTCCCCTTTTCCTGGGACGCTGGGTTAAGGTAACTCCTCATGAGGTTGAGACCCCTCTCTCTAAGAGAGTGAACCAAAAGCTTGCAAGTAGTAACTCCTCGAATTTGAGAGACCTCTCGTTAAGAGAGTGAACCAGTAGCGACTCCTCAAATTTGAGAGACCTCTCACTGAGAGAGCGAACCAAGAAAGCTTTCAAGTAGGGATATGCAGTGCTTTCAGTTACTAGCACAGTAACTGACTATTTCGGGTTATCCTTTCTAAACCAGTAATCGCATTGTATCGGGTTATCCTTTCCAAATCAGTAATTGCATTGTATCAGGTTATCCTTTCTAAATCAGTAATCGATGATTTTGCGCCATCCTCTTGAACCAATAATCGATGATTTCGGGCTATCCTTTTGGGCTATCCTTTCTAAATTAGTAATCGCATTATTTTAATGGATGTTACTAACCTAAGAGCTTGCGTGAGGAAGTAAACATAGTTTTTTTTATTATATTACTGTCTCAGTCGTTACTATCAAACCATCATAGCGTGACAGCTGCCCAGGCCCAGCAACTTCTTCAGTGGCACCTTGTCCTTCCTGGAGACTGGATCACCTCTGCCACAGGTCCCAAGATATTGCAGAGTCAGCTCAGGAAGCAAACACTCTCCTGTTGTTCCTGCATGGTCAAGCTCTTTTTCTCCCTTATCTTGGGAACTGCAGGGTTTGCGCTATTAGTGGGATCCTCATTTCACCATTACATTGCCACCTGCTATCTATGCCAGCATGTCTCTGTTCTGAAGTGGGGCCATTACACACATGGTGTCCTTGGCCCTTTGGTAGCAGGTTTCACCATGACAGATCTGTTCTCTGTCCCACAGCTGAGGCCCTGCAGCCCAAATATACACAAATGCGTGCAGTCTGGGGCACAGACAGGAGCAGATGGAGATGCACAAGCTGTCACAGGACTGAAACATCATTGGAATAACTGAGATGTGGTGGGATCACTCGCATGACTGGAGGGCTGAGATGGTAGTGTACAAGCTCTTCAGGAGAGACTGTCAGGGAAGATGAGGAGTGGGAATGCCCTTTGTGTGAAGGGGGAAGCTCAGATGTATGGAGCTCTTCCAAGGAGCTGGGTGAGAGCTTGTGGGTGAGCGTAAGAGGAAGTCTGACATTGTGATGAGAGTTACAGACAGAGGGTGAGGAAGTGGATGCACTCTCCTTTAAGCAACGTGAACAAGTCTGTGGATCACAGGCCCTGGTTCTTATGGGGGGACTTTAATTCCCCTGACATTCAGTTGAAAGGCAAACAGTGCAAGCAGTCCACAAAGTTTCTGGAGGTCATCAGGGCAACTTGTTAGTACAGCTTCAAGATGGGAGAATAATCATGATGCTCTCTTGGATCTGTAAACTGTAAACAAGGAGGAACTGATCAGGGATGGGATAGTCAGTATCAGCCTTGCATATGATGACTGAAAAATGGAATTCCAGATCCTGAAGGGAGTGAGGAAGGACAGTAGCAGAATACAGACCCTGGACTTCAGAGGAACAGACTACAGCCTGTTCAGGGAACTGTTTGGGGATCCCATAGGAGGCAGCTTTGAAGGGCCCAAGAGCTCAGAAAAGCCAGCAAATCTTTAAGGACAGCACCCACCAAGCACAAAAATGGTCCATAAGAATACTCAGTAAAACCAGTAGATATCTCGGGAGATTAGCTTGGCTAAACCAGGAACTGGTTAGCGCAGCTCCCAGAGGTAGCGAACAGACGCAGCAGTTTGCACAGCAGTGTTTGGGCTCTGACTAGAACTTGAGGATCTTGTTGGAAATTGCAGGCTTTCTGAGGACCCCTGAGGAACTAGAAGGTGATTACTGTGAACAGGAAAGGGGAAGCTAGGCAAGGACAACTGCAGGAGGCCTTAACTTCTCCTGGGAGAAGCTCTAGCTAGGAGTAGCTGCTGCTAACGAGCTCTCTTGGTTGCCCCTGACCAGAGGGAGTTGGGGCCTTTGATCCAGGTGGCCCTTGATTAGGGCAAGTCAAGCACCCTGTGAGTCAGTGCTAGGAAGAGGCCTATATAAGAGCCAGGCCTAGAGTGCAGTGAACAGAGGCAGCAGTTTGTGCAGCAGTTTGTGCAGCAGGGCACATGAAAGCAACCTTTGTTTCTGATCCCTCTGGTGTACGCTTCAAGCATGGTTGTGACATGCTGCAGAGCACATTCCCCAGTGGCTGTTGGAGTTGCTGCGTTGGCTGTGTCAGAGGCTGGGACCCAGAGAGACCCTCTGACAGCAGATGCAGCTCTAAAGGTCTCAGGCTGCAGGGAGTGCTTGGGGCCTCTCCAGGAGGCCTGGGCTGGCAGTCAGCTCTCCTGCAGGAGGTGTGCTGTTGTTGATGAGTTATGCCGTCAGGTAAGGGAGTTACAGGAGGAAGTCAGTAGGCTGCGTAGCATCCGAGAAGATGAGCAAGAGATAGACAGGGTATTCTCAGAGACTGTACAGCTTCAGGAGTCTCAAGCCCCCACAGCAGTGGAGTTGCTGGAGGGCTCTGTGCCATGTGAAATGGTACGTAATAACACTGTAGAAGGTGTCTGGAAGCTGGTCACTGCTTGTAGGAGGAGAAAGGCTTCTACTCCTCACAAGGACTTGCATTTGAAGAACAGGTTTAGTGCCCTCCAGGATGAGGAGGAGATGGGCATGGCTGCAAGGGAAGTAACTGGGACAACAGACCCTGTGCCTTGCTGGAACGTCTGGAAGAAGCGGTGGGTGATTGTTGTGGGGGACTCCCTGCCGCAGGGGATGGAAGCACCTATCTGCTGACCTGACCTCTTGTCTCGAGAGGTTTGTTGCCTGCCAGGGGCTCATGTACAAGATGTCATGGAAAGACTGCCAAGGCTTGTCCACACCTCAGACTATTACCCACTGCTGCTTTTCCATGTGGGCACTAATGACACCAAGGGCAAACTGGAGACCATCAAACAGGATTTCAGAGCTCTGGGGATGCTGGTCAAGGGTCTGGGAGCCCAGGTCATCATCTTCTCAATCCTGCCAGTGAGGGGGATGGATGAGAGGAGGAGGAGATGGACTTTCCAAGTTAACAACTGGCTGCGCCGCTGGTGTTGGCAACAGGGTTTTGGTTTCTACRACCATGGGACCCTGTTTGAAGATCAACAACTGCCTGGGAGAGATGGAATCCACCTCACTAAGCAGGGTATGTGTGTCTTTGCCAACAGGTTGGCCAACTAGGAAAGATGGGGGAAGGGGAAAGTTATAGTGACAGGGTAGTTGGCAAAACACAGCTCATGTTGGGACGCCTCCAGCAGGTGAATGCAGCCAGGGAAGTGCACATGGGATGTGGCTATGGAGGATCCTCTTGTATCCCTCCTGGGAAACCTGCATACTCGATCACCTCGCTGAAATGCCTGTACACCAATGCACGCAGCATGGGGAATAAACAGGAAGAACTAGAGATCTGTGTGCGGTCGCAGGACCATGATCTCATTGCCATTACAGAGACATGGTGGGATAGCTCGCATGACTGGAGTGCTGTCATGGATGGCTACGTGCTTTTTAGGAAAGACAGGCCAGGAAAGCGAGGTGGTGGAGTTGCTCTTTATGTGAGAGAGCAACTGGAATGTACTGAGCTCTGCCTAGGGGTGGATGAAGAGTGAGTTGAGAGCTTATGGGTAAGGATTAAAGGGCAGGCTAGCGTGGGTGACACTGTTGTGGGTGTTTACTACAGGCCACCTGATCAGGAAGAGGAAGTCGATGAGGCCTTCTACAGACAACTGGAAGTACCTCACAATCCCAGGCCCTGGTTCTCATGGGGGACTTCAACCACCCTGATATCTGCTGGAGAGACAACACAGCTAGGCACAAACAGTCCCGGAGGTTCCTGCAGAGCACTGATGACAACTTTTTGACACAGGTGGTGGAGGAGCCAACAAGGAGAGGTGTGCTGCTGGACCTCATACTAAGAAACAAAGAAGGACTGGTTGAAGATGTGAAGGTCGGGGCAGCCTTGGCTGCAGTGACCATGAGATGGTGGAGTTCAGGATCCTGCGAGGAGGCAGCAGGGCAATAAGTAGGATCGCAATCTTAGACTTCAGGAGAGCAAACTTTGGCCTCTTCAGGGACCTACTTGGAGGAATCCCATGGGTTACAGCCCTAGAAGGAAGGGGCGTTCAAGAGAGCTGGTTAATATTCAAACATCACTTCCTCCAGGCTCAAGAGAGGTGCATCCCTATGAGTAGGAAGTCAGGCAAAGGAGGCAGGAGACCTGCATGGATGAGCAAGGAGCTCCTGGCAAAACTCGACCAGAAGGAAGTATACAGAAAGTGGAAAGGGGGACAGGCCTCTTGGGAGCAATATAGGAACGTTGTCAGAGTATGCAGGGATGCGACGAGGAAGGCTAAGGCCCATTTGGAATTAAATCTGGCTAGAGATGTCAAGGACAACAAGAAGGGCTTCTTCAAATACATCAGTAGCAAAAGGAGACTAGGGAAAATGTGGGCCCACTGCTGAATGGGGTGGGTGCCCTGGTGATGAAGGATGCAGAGAAGGCAGAGTTACTGAATGCCTTCTTTGCTTCAGTCTTTACTGCTCAGGCCAGCCCTCAGRAACCBCAGAYHCTGGAGRCAAGAGAGAAAGTCTGGAGAAAGGAAGACTTTCCCTTGGTCAAGGAGGATTGGGTTAGAGATCATTTAGGCAAACTCAACACCCACAAATCCATGGGCCCCAATGGGATGCACCCACAAGTGCTGAGGGAGCTGGTGGATGTTATTGCTAGGCCACTCTCCAACATCTTGGAAAGGTCATAGCAATCAGGAGAGGTGCCTGAGGAGTGGAAGAAAGCCAATGTCAGTCCAGTCTTCAAAAAGGGCAAGAAGGAGGACCCTGGAAACTACAGGTCAGTCAGCCTCACCTCCATCCCTGGAAAGGTGATGCAGCAGCTCATGCAGGATGCCATCTCCAAGCATGTGGAGGAAAAGAAGGTGATCAGGAGTAGTCAGCATGGCTTCACCAAGGGGAAATCACGCTTAACCAACCTGATAGCCTTCTCTGATGGAATGACTGGCTGGGGAGATGAGGGGAGAGCAGTGGATGTTGTCTGCCTTGACTTCAGCAAGGCTTTCGACACTGTCTCCCATAACATCCTCATAGACAAGCTCAGGAAGTGTGGGCTAGATGAGTGGCCAGTGAGGTGGATTGAGAACTGGCTGAATGGCAGAGCTCAGAGGGTTGTGATCAGCAGCGCAGAGTCTAGTTGGAGGCCTGGAGCTAGCGGTGTCCCCCAGGGGTCAGGACTGGGTCCAGTCTTGTTTAACTTCTTCATCAATGACCTGCATGAAGGGACAGAGTGCACCCTCAGCAAGTTTGCCGACGATACAAAACAGGGAGGAGTGGCCAATACACCAGAGGGTTGTGCTGGCGTTCAGAGAGACCTGGACAGGCTGGAGAGGTGGGCGGAGAGGAACCTCCTGAAGTTCAACAAAGGCAAGTGCAGGGTCCTGCACCTGGGGAGGAATAACCCCATGCACCAGTACAGGTTGGGGGTTGACCTGCTGGAAAGCAGCTCTGTGGAGAAGGACCTGGGAGTGCTGGTGGACACCAAGTTGACCATGAGCCAGCAATGTGTCCTTGTGACCAAGAAGGCCAATGGTATCCTGGGCTGCATTAGAAAGAGTGCTTCCAGCAGGTGGAGGGAGGTGATTGATCCTTCCCCTCTCCTCAGCCCTGGTGAGGCCACATCTGGAGTACTGTGTCCAGTTCTGGGCTCCCCAGTTCAAGAGGGATGTGGCACTACTGGAGCAAGTCCAGCGAAGGGCTACAAAGATGATTAGGGGACTGGAGCATCTCTTTTGAGGAAAGACAGAGAGCTGGACCTGTTTAGCCTAGAGAAGAGAAGGCTGAGAGGAGATCTTATCAACGTGTACAAGTATCTGAAGGGAGGGTGTCGAGAGGATGGGACCAGACTCTTTTCAGTGGTGCCCAGTGACAGGACGCGAGGCAACAGGCACAAACTGAAACACAGACACTTCCATCTGAATATGAGGAAAAACTTCTTCACTGTGAGGGTGACAGAGCACTGGAACAGGTTGCCCAGAGAGGTTCTAGAGTCTCCTTCTCTGGAGATATTCAAAACCCGCCTGGACGCGATCCTGTGCAACATGCTCTAGGTGACCCTGCTTGAGCAGGGGCGTTGGACTAGATGATCTCCAGAGGTCCCTTCCAACCTCAACCATTCTGTGATTCTGTGATTTTGGCTAAGCACATCAACAAGAACCTAAGGAGGTGCACTTTTTCATCTGGCCTATGACAGGATACCTGGGGTTATTGTCCTCACAAGCTCAACACATGATATATGATATAAATACACAAGAATGTCATCATAAATGCAATCACAAACCAGGGCAAAATCATCACTAGCAACAAAATCTTGGTCACTGATGATGTAATTCCTGCCTATGTCACCAGTGCTGATGATGTTATGCGCAGCAGTGATCTCAGCACCCACAGCAACATGAAGGACAGGACATCCAAGGTCCCTCCAGGGGTTGGGAACACCCTGTCCCTCTCCTCAGGGTTGGGGACAGAGGTGGTCCTGCTGGGGGTGGGGACTCCCCTGTGCCAGGGTTGGGAATGGCAGTGGCCCTGCTGGGGGGTTGGAGGCACCCAGTCCCTGTCTGTGAGGATGGGGACAGTGGTGGCACTGTTGGAGGGGGTTAGGGACACGGCTGCCCCTGGGGTTGTGACAGTGATGGTTGTGACATTGGGGGTGGCAACACCCCACTCGTGTCCCTGGGTGGGTTGGTGCTGACCTGGCAGGGGGTGGGGTTGGGCGCATCCTTGTTCCCAGGGTTGGGGACAGGCAGTGGCCCTGCTGGTGACCATGCTCATGGACCTGCTCCTTCTGTCTCAGCTCCGGTGCCATGAGACTGAGATTTGAGTGTGGTGAGTATGGCTCCAAGCTCATTCTGAAATGTTCTGCCTGGATCCCCCCAGGGTCCCCTTTCCCCTATTGGCCCCAAATGCCCCCAGGTCTCCCCTTTACTCCCTCTTCAAGTATTGCTCCTTGCCCCCTGCATCTTTCCTGTCCCCTACTGCCCCTCCCAGCACTCCCCACATCCTCCTGTCCCCAATTGTCCAACCGGGTGTCCCCCATCCCCAACCGGTCCCTCACCTCCCCCAGGTTCCTCCCCTCCCCAGTTGTCCCCTGCGTCCCCCCACCCATCCCCTTGCTTCATCCTGGCCCCACAGCATGGACCTGGATGTGGTGGCCATGGAGAGGCTCCAGGCAGCCCCAACCTCCCAGGATCAGCAGGCGTGAGTGAGGGCACAGAGGCACTCAGAGGGGGCTGGAACACCTGGGACACCCTGGAACAGCCTGGGACCACCCTGGGACACTTGACATCCCAGGGGGAAACCCTAGGACTCCTAGGACACCTGGGGAACTCTCCAGGACACCCTGATTCCCCATGGAACCCAGATGACATCCTTGGGACACCTTGGAGATACTGTGGGATAATTCTGGGCCACCTGGGAGCCCTAAAGACACTCCAGGGACATTCTGGGACACCCTGAGGACTCTGGGACCTCTGGGGAGAACCCCACAACACCCCTGGGGACACAGGGCACTAGGGACATGGAAACCCTTGGGGACTTGGGACAACCTGCGACACCTCAGGAACACCTCTGAGGACGTGTAGGGCTCCCAGAAAACCATAGGACACCCCTGAGACTCCCTCAGGACCTCTGCAACACCACCCCACGACCCCTTGGCATACCCCTGGGACACCTGGCAGGCCTTCTTGGATGGTCATGTCTCCCCCCACCCCCAGCACTTCCCTAGTGTCCCTGTCCTTCCCGCAGCATCCCCATTCCCTCTGTCACCCCCAGGATCCCTGTGCCATCCAGGATACCCTAAGACCTCTCCTGGGTGTCTAAGTCCCCTCCCAGCACTCCCCCGTATTTCTCATCAGTGTCCCTGTCCCCGCCCCAGCAGCCCTTTGGCTATCCACATCCTCCCTATGACCCATCCCCATAGTGTCCTTGTCATTTTCTCTCAGGGTGTCCCCACGCACCCTCATTTCCCCTCCACCCAGTGTCCCCATTGTGTCCCCCAAGGGGACTCTTCCCTCTTAGTTTCCCTGTTGTGTCTCCCCAGGGTGTATCATCATGTCCCCCAGGCTGTTCCTGTGCCCCGGTGTCCCTATCGTGTCCTCCCAGGGTGTCCCTGTCCCTGTTACCCCAGTCTGCTGGCAGAGGTTCTGCCAGGGCCCCCTGTCCTTCTGGATGCCTATGAGGGGGCCCTGGAGCTGGGACGGGAGCTGGGCCTGGCCCCAGGGCCACTTTCAGCCTTGCTGGGCATTGTGTGTCACAGCATTGCCACATGCGCAGGTGAGGGCATTGTGGCTTTGTGGTCTGCTGGGGTCAAAGGGGCACCTTGGTGTCATGAGATGTTGCAAGGCTTCTGGAGGGCAGCCTGGGGTCCCAGAGGAGGGCTGGGCTCACCCTGGGATCAGGGGGCTGGGACCCTGCGTAGTCCTGGGAATCCCCAGGAACAGGGTCTGCCCCACCCCATGGTCCCCTGTACCCAGGGTTTCCCCCACATCCCTCCCTGACCCCAGGGGCTATGTCCTAACCCCTGTCTCCCCTGAGTCCTGCTGTGTCCCTGGTGCCAGGCCCTGACACGTCCTCTGTGTACCCTGTCCCTCCTGTTCCCTGTGCCAGGCCTCTGCTCTACCCCTCACATCTCCCTGTGTGCCCAGCATCTCCCCCAGCCCTGGAGCCAAGCCCTAAACCCTGACTTCTGTCCCCCTGAATCTCCTGTATGTCCCCAGTTCCAGGCCCTGAGCTCTGTTCCCTCCTATCCCCTTCTTGGCCCCAGCCAGGGCCCTGCGTCCCCTAGCTCCCTGGTGCCATGCTGGGACTTGCGTGCCCTTGTCCCCAGGGTCCCCATTGCGGGAGGTGGCAGTGGCTAAGCTGGCCTAGGTGGTTCAGGGGCTGTGCCAGGAGGTGGATACGGGGATCCAGCGTGGTCAGGACCAGCTTGAGGCCTCCCTGGGCCTCCTGGAAAGGCCACAGGGCTGAGGATCCCGCTTGGGGTCCCCCAGGCCTCCCTCAAGAAAAGCCTTAAGTGCCACGGTGCAGGGCAATAAAGGCCTTGCACAGTGCCAGCATCTCTGTGTCCTCTCTGGGACTCGCTGCCATGTCCCCTGGGACAGCCCTGGAACTCCACCAATGTCCTCTGGGGCACTTCTGGAACCCCACCCCAGTCCCCTCAGGCACCCCTGTGTCTTCTGCAGCACCTCTGCTGGTCCCATGTCCCCTGCACCCCCTAGTGGCCCTTGGGGCCCTCTCCATGTCCTCATGTTCCCTGTCACCAACTAGGCCCCCCCCCCATGCCTCCAGAACCTCCCTTATCCCCATGGCTCCTGCCCCCACCCCTGGAACCCCTCCCCCCCATTTCTTGGGACACCTCTGTGTCCCCAGCTCTCCTGTCCCCATCCCTGAGACTCCCCCATATCCTCTGGGACTCCCTATGTCTCTCAGGGCAGCCCCGGGAACCCCTAAGTCCCCTGTTCTCCCCCACGTCCTCCAGTACACCATGGGAATCTCATGTCTCCCTGGGCACCTCTGGTAGCCTCGTGTCCCCTAGGGTCCCTCTCCCCGCCGTGTCCTCTTGCTCATGCTTGGGACACTGCCAAATCCCCTAGGATCCCCCATGTCCTCTGGGACCTCCCCCATCTCCCTAAGTCCTCCTGTCCCCTCGCTGGGACCACCCAAACATGTGCCCATGCATGTCAAGCCCTTTGTCACATAGTATATTTATTTACTGCTATGGCCCCAGTGGGCTTTGTCCCCATCTCCCTTTGGTCTCCCCAGGGGCCTTGGTCCCCGCCCTGTCACGGCCCTGGCGACCTTGGCCCAAATCCCAAACGCAATTCATTTTCAGGGCTGGAGCCTCCTGTAACACTTGGAAGCAACAGGAGCTTGTTAGACCTTCAGTAACTGCATGCTACTTGAAGGACAACACCACACTTGCTCACAGTTTACTGCAGCCCAGGACCTGTTCTGGAAGTTTGGTCTGCCCTACACATTGCAAAGGTTTTGCTTGCTTTCAGGTGGCCACAAAGCAGCTGTCATTTGACAGCTCATACTCATGAGCAAAACAAAGCCTAGTTCCTGCCTGCTGAGCAACATGACCCTTTTCCCTGGTTCAGGCTTTTGTGGGGTGAATCACTGCAGGCTGGTCTGTTTAGGCCACCCACTATCTCCTGAGCAACCTCAGTCCTAGAGGCTTCCTTGAAGTGTTAAACATCACTGGAAGTCCGTATTCGCTTGCTCTCTCCTGAAGAGCAGGCTGCAGCTGCCAAAGAGGCCCCAGCTGTGTGTGACTTGCATCTGCAAGAGCTGCTGGACTCTGATATTTATCCTTCACCTGCTGGAGGGTTTTTTTTTTTTTTGGGGGGGGGGGTGTCACTTCCAAAACAGTCATGGCATGAGAGAGACAGTGTTTCAGTGGCCTGTGCTGGATTTTGGACCAGGGTTCTACCCAGCCCCTGTGTGGGCAGTGGGTAGAGTAACAGTTTGGTGGCTCTGTCCATCCTCCTGGCTGTGCGCTGCAAGTCATGCCCAGGGCGATGTCACAGCAGTAAACACCAGCACCCAGGGTGCAATAGGGACCCCATGCCCAGGGCAGGCCCAGTGTGGATGGGACCTATGTCCAACCCACAAAGAACCTTGGGCCCAGGGGCTGGACCATGCTGTGGGGCTGCCACTGCCCAGCCTGGCCCTGCTGGTGGGGACAGCCTGGCCCTGCTGCCCTGGCCCTGCTGGTCACCAGAGGGGAAATGCCACTCACATTTGGAGACATTCACCAGAGCAATGGCTGCTGGCCCGTTCTCCACTGGCCATTGGTCTCCAACCTCCTCCATTCTCCCAGGCAGGCTTCAGATGGCTCTAGCCTTTGCAGACCCTGGCTTGCTTGTCTTGACAGAACGCTACAACGGCAGGGACAAATTCCCTCTCACACCCTGGCTGAGTCCCTGCCTGCCCCTGCCCACCCCCAGACCCTGCACACATGCTCCCTCTGCCACCCCCCGCCCCCTTCAATGCAGCACCAGCATCAGACACTCCCTGGGGCTGCCCAGAGACACAGGGCATCAGGGGCTAACCCAGGGTGTCCCCGAAACAGGGGAAAGCAGAGAGTGCTGCATCCACCCCAGGACTCAGGATCCGTGACCCCACAGCACAGTGGTCCATGCTGCTGCACTCCCCTGAGCCTTGGCGGGAGCTGGCATAAACTTACTCTTTTTGTGACATCTCCAGCCCCTGGGTCACTTTCTTCTCCTTCTCTGTGCGGGAAAGGGAGAGAGAAAGCGCAGTTTCTGCCAGCTGGTCTTGCATCGTTTTTCTCTTCATTTTGAACTTCTCTGGACGAAAGCCACCATTTTTCTCTGACGCTCTTCTGCCTCAAGCAGCAACTATGTTGCAAGGCAAACAGAGAGGAGGCATTTCAGATGGACCTGAGATCAGAAGAAACACCACTCAACAGCCCAGGAGGCATCTCCTCATTGGACAGCCAATCGCTCAACATTCAACTCCGATGCCTGCTTTTTCCAACGAAGTCTACATTAACGGCTCCATCCCTCAGCCAATGGAGACAACAGACTTTTTCCTTCCTTCTTTTTTACACCAGCATGCTTGGGAGTGAATCCTAATCCATCAGATAAAAAAAAAAAATAGACTTACAAAACCATGTCTTAGTCATCAAAGGAATGTTACTGCTCAAGCTAATAGAGCTAATTCATGCTACTAGAGGTACAGCACATCAAATACCACCACCACTGGGAGCACCCCCCTACAACTACCTCCAGCCACTGGACTCAGAGAGCCTGACCCAAAGTCCAGAGCAGGCACTGCCAGCAAAGCCTAGCTAACTCACAGGCGGATCATCAGTCTGTGCCCTCCCCACAGCACAGCACATCACTTCTTCTGTCCTTCAGCTTTTATTGACAACTTCTCCCTCATGCTCATGGGCAGGCAAGCAGGAAAGACAAGTGGAAAAACATGGAGTCATTTGCAAGACTGAAAGGCACAGCCAAAAGAAGTAAGGGAATGAACACATCTGAAGACATCCTTTAAGCCTCCATGGCCATACAGCTATGTTTTTTGACACTGAACTGTGACACCAGCATTACGTAAATCTGTTTCACATACCAGTTCTCTCATCTGCCTGTCCCCAGAAGGGACTCTGGCTTCAGGTGCTTCCTTCTGGACAGATTTTCCTCCCTTCTGCGCAGAACTCCCCACACTTGGTGGCAGCGCACTGCAAATACACCACACACGGAGCTTGTATGAGCATGTTCTCCAGCTTGCGCTCACAAGCCAAGCCCCTGAGGAGCACAAGAACACAGGGCTATGCAACTACATTTCTCCAACAGCCTCACCTCACTGCACGCTCTGCAGATCCTGATTGCTGCAGCATTTCTCCCATCACCTCCACGTCATTGGTGTGCCCTGAAGAAAGACGTGCTTGGGACAGCAGGTGCTTGCCTGAAAGACCTCCTGCAAGCACATAACAAGGAAGCTCTTCACAACTGCATCTCTGGGATAGGGCTCCCAAGAAGGCAAGGCCAACATCTTCACGCATGGGCTACTATGGACTAAGTCCAGACTCCTCCTGGCCCTTTCAGACTCCCCGTATTGTCCAGCCCTCCCTTTCTAGAGTACCACCTTCCACCCTGGGGACTTCTTGACCTACTGCTTCCTTGCATTCAGAGTCTGAAAAGCAGGCTCAGCTGTTACATCACCTCCTACATCCCTCAGCTCCTCAGAGCTGCCTTCTCCCTTCTTTCACTGGGCAAGCTCTTCAGATAAGGGGACAGCTTCTTTGCTGCTTTGCCCACATCTTGCTCATTTAAAAACATGGAAAAAAGAAGGAGACGTGAGGTGGGAGCATTGGTAGTTGTGAGGTCACTTGTGCCACAATGCCTGATAGGTCAGTACTGGTCATGTGGCTGCAGTTTGCGATTATGAGGTCACTTTTGCAAAAGTGCTTGACAGACCAGTACTGGTGATGTGGCTGCTGTTTGCTGTTGTGAGGTCACTTGTGCTTCAGTGCCTGATAGACCAGTGCTAGGTAAATGGCTGTTTGTGGTTGTGAGGTCACTGGTGCCTCAGTGTCTGATAGGCCACTGCAAGATAAATGGCAGCAGTTTGAGGTTGTGAGGTAACTTGAGCACCAGGGCCTAACAGGCCAGTGATGGTCATGTGGCTGCTGATTGTGGTTGTGAGGTCACTTCTGCCTCAGAGCCTGATAGGTCGGTATTGCTCATGTGGCTGCTGTTTGTGATTGTAGGGTCTCTTCTGCCTCAGAGCCTGATAGGCTTGAGCTGGTCATGTGGCTGCAGTTTGAGGTTGTGAGGTCACTTGTGCCTCAGGGCCTGATAGGCCAGTGCAAGGTAAGCGGCTGTTGTTTGCGGTTGTGAGGTCACATGTGCCTCATGGCCTGATAGGCCAGTGCTGGTCATGTGGCTACTGTTTGTGGTTGTGAGGTCACTTGTGCCTCAGTGCCTGATAGGCCAGTGCTAGGTAAATGGTTGCTGTTTGTACTTGTGAAGTCACTTTTCCCTTTAGTACCGGATAGGCCAGCGCTGGTCATGTGGATGTAGTCTGTGGTTGTGAGGTCACTTGTACCTCAGTGCCTGATAGGCCAGTGCTGGTCATGTGTCTGCTGTTAGTGTTTGTGAGGTCAGTTGTGCCTGAGTGCCTGATAGGCCAGTGGTGGTCATGTGGCTGCTGTTTGTGGTTGTGAGGTCACTTATGCCTCAGGGCCTGATAGGCCAGTGCTGGTCATGTGTGGCGGATGAATGGCACGGACTCAGGAGGGTTTGCGTCCTGAGACATTTATTGTTTATTTCTGAGCATATTTAAAAAGTTAGCTGCTTCAGTGGTTTCACAGACACACTTTGCTARGCCARTCATCATGCAGATTATGTCACAGGTAGCCAATCATTACACCGATCACGCACGCAGCGATCATGCCTTGTACCTTGCTACTTGTTTAGAAAAGCCGTCTTGCCTTTAACCTTGGTTCCCACTGGCTTCTGCTAGTTTATCTGTACTTTCTCAGGATGTATCATTCCCAGCTACACCAATGTCCTTGCGTATGTTTGTCTGAGGCTCCTGTTGCTTGCTACTTGCAACTTTCCACCAGTTTAATCCTGTCATGACCCTCCACAGTCATGTGGCTGCAGTTTGTGGTTGTGAGGTCACCTGTGCCTCAGGGCCTGATAGGCCAGTGGTGGTCATGTGGCTGCTGTTTGTGGTTGTGAAGTCACTTGTGGCTCAGTGCCTGATAGGCCAGTATTCGTGATGTGGCTGCTGTTTCTAATTTCTAATTGCAGCCACACGACCAGCACTGGCCTATCAGGCACTCAGGCACAACGACCTCACCAC
The DNA here is from genome assembly GCF_003343035.1 of Apteryx rowi. Lineage (NCBI taxonomy): Eukaryota > Metazoa > Chordata > Aves > Apterygiformes > Apterygidae > Apteryx > Apteryx rowi. The sequence continues at coordinate 44,516 of NW_020447676.1, forward strand.
CACAAACTGAAGCCACATGACGAGCACTAGCCTATCAGGCACTGAGGCACAAGTGACCACATAATCACAAACTACATCCACATGACCTCTGTTATGGAAAGTTAGGCTCGCCAGGCACTATAACAGGGTCCGACCCTAGGTTCCCGCTGAGGCAGAAGTTCGAAGTCAGATTGGAGAGAAATAAAATTTAATGATACACCTGTGGTAATTACAGCTCGAGCTGGGTGCCTCCAAAGAGGGACCCCGAACAAAGAAATCCCTGGGCAATTATACCCTTACAGTCTAACTTCCCCACCCCTTAAGCGATAGTTTGGACCAATAGTAATAGTTAGGTCTCGGCTCTTCCCCTTCTTCACTGGGCCTCTTCATTGTTTCTAGGCAGGCTGCTTCTTTTCTTATCTTCAAGGTCTGCTACTCCTGCTGTCCGTGTAACTTCTTTATCCCTCCAGCTTGAACCGGCTCTGGGGCCCCCTTTTACTTATCTAGGTAAAAATTCACAGCTTGAGGCCTAAGGCTTCAGCAAATGTACCTACTAATGCTAAGCAAGTTAGGCTAAGCGATTAATTCTAGACAGCTTAAGTCCGATATTCTCTAACACCACTGCCCTCTGAGGCCCTGAGGCACAAGTGACCTCATAATCACAAACTGCAGCCACATGACCAGCACTGGCCCATCAGGCACTGAGCCACAAGTGACCTCACAAC
>NW_020447676.1:46479-49217 GCF_003343035.1 Apteryx rowi
AAGCAAACCGCTGCGTCTCTTCACTGCATCGCCAAAAGCAAAGCGTTGCGTCTCTTCGCCACATGGCCAACTAACTAGCTGCTGCTTTTCTTCAACACCTCGCAAAAAAGCACACCGCTGCACCTCTTGCATGCCTCGCAAACTAAGGAAACGCTGCGCCTCTTCGCTCCCTCGCCAAGAAGCAAAGCACTGCATCTCTTCACCGCCTCGCAAACTAAACGCTGTATCTGTTCACTGCCTTGCAAAAAAGCAAACCGCTGCGTCTATTCACTGACTAGCAGAAAGCAAAGCACGGCGCCTGTTCCCTGCCTGGCCAACAAGCAAACTGACATAGCTGTTCACTGCCTCGCAAGCTAAGGAAGCGCTGCGTCCCTTCGGCGCTTAGCAAAGAAGCACGTGCCTTCGCTGCCTCACCACCTAAGAAAGCGCTGTGTCCCTTTTCGCCCTCGCCGCCTAGCAAAGCGCCGTGTCCCTTCGCCGCCTAGCAAAGTGCTTCGTCCCTTTGCCGCCTTGCCGCCTAGCAAACCGCTGCATCCCTCCCCCCCGCCCCGCGGCCTGCCAAACACCTGCCTCCTTCGGCGCCTTGGCGCTTCGCCGCATCGTAGCCTAGCAAGGCGCTGCTTGCCTTCATCATCTCACACCCCGCCGCATCCCTTCACCGCCTCGCCGCTTAGCAAACACCGTAGTAGCGCAGAAGGGACACGGCACTTTTGTAGGCGCCGAAGGCACGTGGCGCTTTGCTAAGTAAGGACGCAGCGAAGGCACACAGCGATCTGATAGTGGTCGACGGGCTAGGGCGCCTTGCTAGGCGGCGAGGCGGCGAAGGCACACAGCGCTTTGCCAGGCGGCGAGGCGGCGAAGGCACTCAGCGCTTTGCCAGGCGCCGAAGGCACGCAGCGCTCTAGGAGGCGGCGAGGGCACACAGTGCTTTGCTGGGCGGCGGGCGGATGTGGAGCTTTGCTAGGCTGCGAAGGGTGAGGACGCTTTGCTAGGCGGCTAGGCGGCGAAGGCACGAAGCAATTTGGGAGGCGGCGAAGGCACACGGCGCTTTGCTAGGCAGCGAGGGCGAAAAGGCACGCAGCGCTTTCTTAGGCGGCGAGGCGGCGAAGGCACGCGCTGCTTTGCTGGGCGCCGAAGGCACGCAGCACTTCCTTAGCTTGCAAGGCAGCGAAGAGATCGAGCAGTTTGCTTGTTGGCCAGGCAGCGAGCAGGCACCGTGCTTTGCTTTCTGCCAGTCAGCGAATACACGCAGCGCTCTGCTTTTTGGCGAGGCACTGAACAGATGCAGCGTTTAGTTTGCGAGGCGGCCAAGAGACGCTGCGCTTTGCATGCTGGCGAGGCGGCGAGCAGATCGAGTGGTTTGCTTGTTGGTGAGGCAGCGAAGAGATGCAGCGGTTTGCTTGGTGGCGAGGCAGCGGAGAGATTCAGCAGTCTCCTTGTTTGTGAGACAGCCAACATGCACAGTGGTTGCTCATTGAGCGAGGCAGCGAAGAGATGCAGCACTTTGCTTGTGCACCAGGTGGCGCAGTGGCATCGTGGATGGCTTTTTGGTGTGGAGGCGAAGCGAGGCAGCACTTTGCTAGTTGGCGAGGCAGCGAAGAGACGCAGCAGTCTGCTTGTTTGTGAGACAGCCAACATGCACAGTGGTTCGTTCTTCTGCGAGGCAGCGAATCACCGCCTAGCAAATGGCTTTGTGCGTTCGCCGCCTCGCTGCCTAGCAAAGCGTCGTCTGCCTTCAGTGCCTAGCAAAGCTGCACGTGCCGTCGCCAAAAAGCAAACCGCTGTGTTCCTTGGGTGCCTAGCAAAGAAGTGCCTGCGTTGGGCACCTCGCTGCATCGCAGCCTAGCAAAGCGCTGTGTGCCTTCGGCGCCTCACCCAGCGCTGAGTGCCTTCGGCGCCTGGCAAAGCAGCACGTGCCTTCGCCGCATCGCCACCTAAGAAAGCGCTGCGTGCCTTTTCGCCCTCGCCGCCTAGCAAAGTGCTGCGTGCCTTCGCCGCCTCACACAGCGCTGCGTGCCTTCACCGCCTGGCAAAGCAGCGCGTGCCGTCGCCAAAAAGCAAAGCGCCATGTTCCTTCGGCGCCTAGCAAGGAACTGCCTGCGTTCGGCGCCTCGCCGCCTCACCACCTAAGAAAGCGCTGCGTGCCTTTTCGACCTCGCCACCAAAGAAAGGGCCGCATGCCTTTGCCGCCTCGCCGCCTAGCAAAGCGCCGTGTTCCTTCGGCGCCTAGCAAAGCAGCGCGTGCCTTTGCCGCCTAAGAAAGCGCTGCGTCCCTTCGCTGCCTCGCCACTTAGCAAACATCGTAGTAGCGCAGAAGGGACACGGCGCTTTTGTAGGCGCTGAAGGTACGTGGCGCTTTGCTAAGGAAGGAGGCAGTGAAGGCACGCAGCGATCTGATAGTGGTCGAGGGGCTAGGGTGCCTTGCTAGGCGGCGAGGCGGCGAAGGCATGCAGCGCTTTGCCAGGCGGCGAGGCGGCGAGGGCACTCAGCGCTTTGCCAGGCGCCGAAGGCACACAGCGCTGTAGGAGGTGGCGAGGGCACACAGTGCTTTGCTAGGCGGCGAGCCGACGTGGAGCTTTGCTAGGCAGCCAAGGCTGAGGACGCTTTGCTAGGCGCTTTGCTAGGCGGCGAAGGCACGAAGCGATTGGGGAGGCGGCGAAGGCACACGGCGCTTTGCTAGGCGGCGAGGGCGAGAAGGCACGCAGCGCTTTCTTAGGCGGCGAGGCAGCGAAGGCACG
>NW_020447677.1:0-915 GCF_003343035.1 Apteryx rowi
GCTGGTGGCGGCCGGTGGTGCGGTGGCTGGTGGTGCGGTGGCCGGTGGCGTGGCCGTGTCCGGCGGGTCTGCGGAGAGTGTGAGAGGCAGTGAGGGCAGCGCGGCGGGTGCCAGGGGGGTGAGCGGTTAGCGCGGGGCGCCGGAGCGGTTAGAGGAAGCCGGAGAGAGGTAGCCGAGAGCGCCGGAGAGGGTCGGCGAGTGCTGCCGCCGCCGGCTCACCGCAGCCCTCCTCGTCCGAGGCGTCGCGGCAGTCGGGCCGGCGGTCGCAGCGGTACGTGCCGTCGACGCACTCGCCGCTGCCGCAGGCGAACTCCAGGGCGCTGCAGGCGCGCCAGCGCGGCGTCACTGCGACACGCGCCGGGGCGGGACGGGGGGGGAAAACCACGGTTAGGGCCGGTCTGCTGCCGCCGGTGCACCCCGCTGCTGCCGGTGCAACCTGCCGGTGCACCCTGCCGGCGCACCCCACCGTCCCCGGTGCACCCCRCTGCTGCCGGTGCATCCTGCCAGCGCAACCCACTGGTGCATCCTGCCACCATCGCACCCCACCGCCGACGCGCCCCCCCCGCCGCGGGCGCCGCTCACCGGCGCCSAGCCGCCGAAACTGGAAGCCCTCCTCGGAGGTGACGTAGGAGGCGACGGAGCCGCCGGCCACGACGGCGCGCAGCACCTCRCGGATCTGCCCCTCGTCGCCGTTGCCCTCCGAGCCCACGTCCAGCTCCACGAAGACGGCGCCCGCCACCTCCCTGCGGGCAGCGCGGCACGGCACGGCACGGCGTGGGCGTTTTGGGTGGGGGGGACCCRCCGGCACCCCGCGCCCCCACCGCCGGCACCCCCCGGCGCTCACTTGATGAACACCACGCTGACCACTTGCTCCCCGGGGATCTTGTAGTACTCCGACTCCAGCTGCGTTTGGAG
>NW_020447677.1:2255-4400 GCF_003343035.1 Apteryx rowi
ACACATGCATGCACCAACACAGGGCTGCGCGTGTGCATTTGCACTGCCACGTGCATGCACCGACACGGGGCCGCACATGTGTTCACACTGCTAAATGCACGCAGCAACACGGGGCTGTGCACGTGCGTTTGCACTGCACATGCATGCACCGATACGGGGCTGCGCGTGCATTCACGCTGCTAAATGCACACACTGACAAGGGGCCGTGCATGTGCATTTGCACTGCCATGTGCATGCACGGACACGGGGCCGTGCGTGTGCATTTGCACTGCCACGTGCATGCACCAACACAGGGCCGCGAGTGTGCATTTGCACTGCCACGTGCATGCACCGACACGGGGTCATGCGTGTGCATTTGCACTGCCATGTGCATGCACCAACACGGGGCTGCGTGTGTGTTCACAGTGCTAAATGCACGCAGCAACACAGGGCTGTGCATGTGCATTTGCACTGCCATATGCATGCACCAACACGGGGCCATGCGTGTGCATTTGCACTGCCACGTGCATGCACCAACACGGGGCCACGTGTGTGTTCACACTGCTAAATGCATGCAGCAACACGGGGCCGTGCGTGTGCATTTGCACTGCCACATGCATGCACCAACACAGGGCCACGCGTGTGTTCACACTGCTAAATGCATGCAGCAACATGGGGCCGTGCATGTGCATTTGCACTGCCACATGCATGCACTGATACAGGGCTGCGCGTGCATTCACGCTGCTAAATGCACGCGCCGACAAGGGGCCATGCGTGTGCGTTTGCACTGCCATGTGCATGCACCGACATGGGGCCGTGCATGTGCATTTGCACACCAACACATGCATGCACCAACACAGGGCCGTGCGTGTGCATTTGCACTGCCACGTGCACACACTGCCATGGGGCCGCGCGTGTGCATTTGCACTGCTATGTGCATGCAACAACACGGGGCTGCGTGTGTGTTCACACTGCTAAATGCACGCACCAACACGGAGCTGTGCACGTGCGTTTGCACTGCCACGTGCACGCACTGCCACGGAGCTGTGCGTGTGCATTTGCACACCGACACAAGGCCGTGCATGTGCGTTTGCACTGCTGCATGCACGCACCAACACGGTGCCGTGCGTGTGCATTTGCACTGCCACGTGCACACACCGACACAGGGCTGCACGTGTGCGTGTGCACTGCCGCGTGCACGCACCGACGCGGGGACGCGCGTGCCCACCGCCGCGGGGCTGCGCGTGCGCCTTCGCCGCTTGCACACCCACACGCGGGTGCCCGGCACCCGCGGCCCCGGCGCGGGGAGGGGTGCGAGCGCGGAGGAATCCGTCGGGGCAGCAATTCGCTGTGCAAACAAGGGCGGGCGGATTAGAGCGGGCGCTGGGGGCCGGCRCGGGGGGATCGCCGGGGATTTACCCGCCACAAAGGGTGGGAAAAACGGCGGCGCGGGGGGCGGGGGGACACGAATGCCAGCGCGGCGCCGTGCCCGGGGCACCTGGGACCGGGGGACAGCACCAGGCGGTGCCCCCCCCTCCCAAAATCACCCAGCCCCGGGGCAGAAACGCCCCRCGGTGCAGCCGCCCCGGGGAAGGAGCTTGCTTTTGGCTGGGGAAACTGAGGCACGGCCCCCCCGCCACACGTGCACCGAGCGGGTCAGCGCTCGGCACGCATCCTGCGCCGGGGAGGAAGGGCGCCGGAGCCCTYGCACACCTGTCCCGCCGGCGGAGGGGGAAATAACCCGTGTCGGGTTACCGGAAACGGCCGCCGGCTCGCGGCACCCCCCGGGGTCACCCCGGACGCCTGGGCTCGCCGCTCCCCCCCCTCCCTCCTCCTTTTCCCGAGCAAAACTCCCGGAGGGAGCAGGGAAAACTCCTTGCCCGGGAATGCCGGCGGGACGGGACGCGGGGGGGGGGGCAGGATGCCTGGCCGGACGCTGGCGCTCCTCAGTTTTTCCACTCGCCGGCCCAAAAATCCCGCCGCATCCGACGGGCGCCCTTGGGAAGCCGGGGCCGCCGGGGAGGAAGGCGAGGAGGAGGAGGAGGAGGAGGAGGAGGGAGGTGGCGGCCCGCTGTCACGTCCGCCGCCGGCGCCACGTGGGCTTCGCCGGGGCCGGCTCGAGGTCCGGGCGGGCGAGCGAGCGAGCGGAAAGGGAGGAAGCGCACG
>NW_020447677.1:5180-6440 GCF_003343035.1 Apteryx rowi
CACGCGTGTGCACGCGGCGGCCCCGTCGCCCGAGGCCTGGCGATCTTATCACACATTCCTGGCCTGACCTCTCCCCGCCGCCCCGGGCGCCCGCCTTAACCCTTGACGGGGCCGGGTGGGGAAGGGGGGGGGGGCACCTACGTGTCCCTAAATCCCACGGGTCACCCGATCCCGGCGGTATATTTAGAGCGGCGGTGACGTCCCCGCGGATGCCGCCGGCGCGGCCCCGTCCCCAAATCCCCCGGGGGGGCGGCGGGGGGGACGGGGGACGGGACGGGACGCGGGGCCCTGCCAGCGCGGCCCCGAGCAAAAAGGGGCCTCTGTTCTCGGGGCCGGCCGCGGCCCAAAACCGCCCCCGCGCAGGGCCGCCGGGGGGGCGCCCTGGACGGACGGATGGACGGACGGATGGACGGACGGATGGACGGACGGACGGCAGCCCCGGGTGGGACGGGGGGGGGGACCCCGCCGGCGCAGCCCCCCCCCGGCGCCGTATTTCGGGAGAGCTATTTTTTTACGGGCGGGCGCCGGGCGCTGCCCCGTCACCCTTTAAATTTAGCCGGGGTGGGGACGGATGGACGGACAGACGGACGCCCCCCGCGGCCCCCGTACCCCTGATGGGTGGGGAGCGGTCTGCCACATCCCTCCCGTGCAGGGGGGACCCCCAATTCCTTAAGGGATGGGGAGCCCCCGTCTCCCTGGTCCATGGGGATCCCCAAACCCCTTAGGGGATGGAGCAGGGTGCTGGGGACCCAAATCCCCCCGCCCCACTCCGGGGGCTCCCCAGGTCCCTGTTGGGATGGGGCATGGAGATGGGACCCACATCTACTGGGTCCATGGGGGTCCCCAAAGTCCTGACAGGATGGGGCAGGGTGCTGGGGGCCCCACGTCCCCCTGGTCCATGGGGGTCCCCAAACCGTTTTGGGGATGGAGCAGGGTGCTGGGACCCCACGTCCCCCTGGTCCATGGGGGTCCCCAAGCCCCTGATGGGACTGGGCAGGGTGCTGGGACCCCACATCCCCCTGGTCCATGGGGGTCCCCAAGCCCCTGATGGGACTGGGCAGGGTGATGGGACCCCACATCCCCCTGGTCCATGGGGGTCCCCAAGTCTCTCAGGGAATGGAGCAGGGTGCTGGGACCCCACATCCCCCTGGTCCATGGGGGACCCCAAACCCCTGATGGGACGGGGCAGGGTGACGGGACCCCAAGTCCCCATGATCCATGGGGGTCCCCAAACCACTCTGGGGATGGAGCAGGGTGCTG
>NW_020447677.1:9310-12657 GCF_003343035.1 Apteryx rowi
AATGGCTGGAAGGATGGAGAGATGATGGAGGGAGGGAGGGAGAGATGGATGGGTGGATGGAAGGATGGAGGGAGGTAATGGCTGGAAGGATGGAGGGATGATGGATGGAGGGAGGGATGGCTGGATAAAGGGACGGTTGGTGGGAAGTAATGGCTGGAAGGGTGGATAGATGGCTGGAAGGAGGGATGGCTGGAAGGATGGGTAGGTGGCTGGATGGCTGGAAGGATGCATGGATGAATGGAGCATGGATGGAAGRATGGATCCGAGGAAGGATGGCTGTAGGGACAGCTGGCTGGCAGGACRGAAGGAAGGACGGAGAGATGGAGGGCWGGAGGGAAGGAGAGCCGGGAGGACGAGGAGCCGGGCTCAACGGATGGAGGGATGGAGAGGTGGCCCGCGCGGCCGGAGGGCCGGGCGGGTATAGAGGGGCGGAGGGCAGGCAGGACAGCCGGCCGGACAGACGGCCGGGGTGCCCGCAGCCGGGGGGCCGCTGCCGGACAAGCTGCAGCAGGCGCTGCTGCCCGTGGTGGACTACGAGCGCTGCACGCAGCCCGACTGGTGGGGCAGCCTCGCCGTGCGGCGCACCATGATCTGCGCCGGCGGCGGCGCCGAGGCCGGCTGCAACGTGAGTGCCGCGCCGGAGCGGGGGGGGGAAAAACCCCGGGTGCCGGAGCCGGCACGCGACCCACGCCGGCGCCGTCCCCGCAGGGCGACTCGGGCGGCCCGCTGAACTGCCGGGCGGCCGACGGGCGCTGGGAGGTGCACGGCATCGCCAGCTTCGTCTCCTCGCTGGGCTGCAACGCCCCCAAGAAACCCACCGTCTTCACCCGCGTCTCCGCCTTCGACGCCTGGATCGCCGAGGTGGGCGCCGGGGCGGGCGGTCCGGCACGGTGCGGTGCAACGCGGCACGGCACGGCACGGCACGGCGCCCCCCCCTTCTCTTCCAGACCATCAACAGCAACTGAGCGGCGGCGGCGGCGGCGGCGGCGGTGGGACCAATAAAGCTGCGCTCTGGCTGCACGCGCCTCCCTCCCGCGTGGTCTCTCGGTCGCGGCCCCCGCGAGAGCAAGGGCGCAAGCGGCACGCGTGTGTGTGTGCATGCACGCCGCCGGGCACACGCACCGCCAGGTGTGCGCATGCACATTGCACGTGCACGTTGCACACGCACCTCTGGGCATGCACATTGCACATGCACATTGCACGTGCACATTGTGCATGCACCTCTGGGCATGCACATTGCACACGCATTATTGCGCAAGCACCTCTGGGTGTGCACATGCACATTGCACATGCGCACACACCTCTGGGTGTGAACATGCACTTTGCACATGCATATTGCATGCACACACACCACCGGGCATGCACTTTGCACACGCATATTGCACGTGCACGCACACCACCAGGTGTGAACATGCACATTGCACATGCATATTGCACGTGCACACGCACCACTGGGCATGGACATGCACTTTGCACATGCACATTGCACGTGCACACACACCACCGGGTGTGAACATGCACTTTGCACATTACACATGCACACACACCACCAGGCATGCACATGCACGTTGCACATGCATATTGCACATGCACACGCACCGCTGGACATGCACATTGCACATGCATATTGCACGTGCACACGCACCACTGGGCATGGACATGCACTTTGCACATGCACATTACACGTGCACACACACCACCGGGCATGAGCATGCACTTTGCACATGCACATTACACGTGCACACACACCACCGGGCATGAGCATGCACTTTGCACATGCACATTACACGTGCACACACACCACCGGGCGTGAGCATGCACTTTGCACATGCATATTTCACGTGCACACACACCGCCGGGCATGCATACACACATCGCACATGCATATTGCACATGCACACGCACCGCCGGGCGTGCACACACACATCGCAAGTGCACAGCCATGCGTGCACATGCGCATCACGCAGGCAGGCACACACGCGTGCACGCACACACACACACAGAGCCCGGCACGTGCACGGCTATCGCACGGGCGTGCAAGCGCATGCGCAGACCCCGCTGTGCGTGCACGAGGATATTGCAGGGTGCGCACACGTGTGCGCACGTAGCCGTGCAGGCACGTGCATTCTGCACACACCCCGCCRTGCGCACGCACGCACACTGCACGGGCGCACGCACCTCTTGTGCAGCCCCACGCGCGCACACGCAGCCCCGGCGAGACCGGCTCCGTTTGCCAGCAGGTGGCACTGGAGGAACGAGCCCAAAAACCTTGGTGGGCACCTGGCACCCGGCACCCACCCACGGGCGGCCTGTGGGGCCCCTGGTCCCATCCGGAGGTGCCCCGCACCCATCCCTGCACCCGGCACGGGAGGAGAGGCCGGGGACACCGGGGACGCCCGGGTCCCGAAGGGATGGGGCAGCCCTGGAGACACCCCCGGGCCTGGAGATACCCGGGCACCACGGGGACAGGCACACAGACACGCCCAGACACCACGGGGATGGGCACATGGGTGTGCCCGGGCACCACAGGGACGGGCACACAGTCGTGCCCAGACACCACAGGGATGGGCACATGGATGTGCCCAGATACCACGGGGATGGGCACGTGATGTGCCCGGGCACCACAGGGACGGGCACACGGGCATGCCCAGACACCACGGGAACGGGCACACAGGCGTGCCCAAACACCACGGGGATGGGCTCATGGACATGCCCAGATACCACAGGGATGGGCACACGGGCGTGCCCAAACACCACAGGAATGGGCACATGGACATGCCCAGGCACCACGGGGACGGGCACATGGGCGTGCCTGGGCACCATGGGGATGGGCACATGGACATGCCCAGACACCATGGGGATGGGCACCACAGGGACAGGCACATGGACATGCCCAGACACCACAGGGATGGGCACATGGACATGCCCGGGCACCATGGGGACAGGCACCACGGGGATGGGCTCATGGACATGCCCAGATACCATGGGAATGGGCACACGGGCGTGCCCAAAAATCACAGGGACGTGCACATGGACGTGCCTGGGCACCACGGGGACCGGCACACGGACATGCCCAGGCACCACAGGGATGGGCACCACAGAGACGGGCACACGGACATGCCCAGACACCACAGGAATAGGCACACGGACATGCCCAGACACCACGGGGATGGGCACCACAGGGACGGGCACACGGACATGCCCAGACACCACAGGAATAGGCACACGGACATGCCCAGACACCACGGGGATGGGCACACGGACATGCCCGGGCACCACGGGGACAGGCACCACGGGAACGGGCACGTGGACATGCCCGGACACCACGGGGACGGGCACGAGGCTGG
>NW_020447677.1:13715-15687 GCF_003343035.1 Apteryx rowi
CCGCCGCTTCGAACCCCCCTCGCCCTCGTTACGCAGGGAGCGAACGGAGAGAATTCCCTCCGCGGCTCCGACACGCACGCGAGGAGGAGGCGAAAATCCCTATTTTTTTTTTTCCCCCCCGCTTTTCCCGGGAAGGAGGAGAAGGCGACGCAACGGGGCGCGGGGGCTTTGCAGAGCGGGGCCGGGCATTCCCGCGCTCCCCGAAGCGTGGGAAAAAAACACATAAAAGGGGGAGAAARGGGATTCCGGGGACGGGACGGAATCGCGGGATCGCCACGGCGCGGCATTGTGACGCCAGGCGCCRGCGCCGAGAGCCGGGCGAGCCGCCGGCAAGACCCGCGGAGGTGGTGGGTAACGGGTCCCGCCGGCACCGGGGTGAGCCGTGGCGGGGGGGGGGGTGCGAGAAAGCCCCCAAAACGCCCCGGATCCCGCTGGAAACCGGGCCGGCGCACGGACGGACGGACGCACGGACAGACACACGGAAGGAAGCAGCCGGCTCGGGGATTCCTCCCCCTTTTTCGGCTTTGCACCTCCGCGTCCCGGTGCAAAGCCGAAGSGGGCGGAGGCGGCGACGGAGCGTTGCGCTCGCATGGGATATTTTTCGGGAGGGTGGAAGGCGACGGCTCGCTGAGCCAGCGGGAAAACGCCCGGCGCAGCCGCAGCCACCCGCGCGCCGGCCGGCGCCGTTTTGGGGCCGCAATCCTTGCCTGACCCCAAAAGCCGGACTTTTGCACCGAAAATCCGCCGCGGGACGGGGTGTTTTCTCTTGCTCCGACTTTCCGGCCCGGCTTTGCAATAACCCGCGGAGCCGGCGCGCTCGCACGGGGCAGGGCGGCCGAAGGTCGGGATTTCGCGGAGATTTCCGACTCGCGGCGAGGCGGGAGCCGCGCAAAGGGCCTCGAACCTGCGAAACACAGCACAGACGCACCGAGAAAAGCGAAGGAACCCCCCCAATTTCCTCGCCGCGCCGGCCCTTTTCCCGCGCCGGCGGCACGAGCGAGGCGGTGGGGGGAAAGCGGCTTCCCGGCGGCGGTTTGTGGCTTTTTGTTTTGCTCTGACCTGCTGTTTTCTTTCAGATGAAGAATCTCATGAACTTGCCGGGCTTTGGGAACACGTCCAAGGCAGGGTGCAAAACACACTAGTAGGACATGAGCCTTAACACTTTCTCTAAAGAGTAGCCCTATAGGTATATAAGACAAATAGAGCTTAACCCTGGGGTTGGCTTTTAGTCTAAGCTCGGGTTTGGTTTGGTTTTCTTTTTTTTTTTTCCTCTTTTTTTTTTTTTTGGTTGTTTTTTTTCCTTCTTTTTTCGGGGGGGGCGCCAGGTCCGGCCGGCGGGGAGCCGAGCGGGAGCCGCCGGCGCCTCCGTCCTTCCCCGGCGGCTTCGCGGAAGGCGGGCGCGTCGACGGGCCGGCGTCGGGGCAGCGGCGCAGGAGGGACTTCGCCGTCCGACGGCGCCTCTCGCGGCTCGCAGGTCTCGCCGGGCGCGCGGCGAAGCTGGTGCCGAGCGAGGGAGCGGGCCGGGCGCGGGCTCTGGAGTTCGCCCGCAGAAACGCCGCCAACGCGCTCTCCACGGCCAACCTCATCATGGGGCTCTCCTCCGTGCTCTGCAGCCTGAACGGGTAAGCGCGCCCCTCTTTCCTGCAAAAAAACGGGGAGAAAAAGGAAAAAATGAATAAATTGGGGATGCAGGAGGATGCACAGGGATGCAGGAGGATGTAGGAGGATGCACGGGGATGCAGGAGGATGCAGGAGGATGCACGGGGATGCAGGAGGATGCAGGAGGATGCACGGGGACGTAGGAGGATGCAGGGGGACGCAGACCCCCACGCGCTCGCCTCCCGCCCCCAGGCAATACTACTACTCGTGCTGGCTGCTCCTGGTGGGCTTCCTGCTCGACTTGGCCGACGGCGCCGTGGCCCGGCAGCTCGACGCCTGCTCGGCCCTGGGTGAGTCGCTCCCGCCGGTTTCC
>NW_020447677.1:17435-20423 GCF_003343035.1 Apteryx rowi
CTTTTACTCACCCTACGGCTTTTTTCCCCCGCTTTTACTCGCCGCCTGCATCCCCCCCGACTCAGCTCCCCGCCGAGATGCTCAAAGCGCCCGCGCGGGGTTTTGGGGTTAATCCTCGCCCTTTTCTCACCCCGCGGCGGCAGCAGGGACCCCCTTCACCTACCGCGGGCTGCCCTGCCCCTACGCCTCGGCGCTGCTGGCGGGGACCTTCCTGCTCACCGGCGGCCACCTGGTGCTGCTGCGCGTCGCCGCCGCCGTCATGATCCTCTTCATGGTGGACCGGGGCCGCTACCCGCACGACAAGGTCCTGGAGTCRCAGCTCTGGAAGAAGGCGGTCTACGCCGGAGGTGAGCGCGCCGGGGTGGCGGGGTGGCCGGGGCGCCGGGCGCCGGCGCTGACGGGCTCTCGCCTCGCAGGGGTGGCCGCGGTCCTCTTCTCGCCCGCGGCGGTGCTGTCCCTCTACTACCTCGCCTGGTCGACCTCGTACATCTTCTTCCCCTTCGCCGTGTGGAGCTGCAAGGTGTAAGCGGGGAGCGCCAGAGGCCGCCCGCCCGTCCCGCCGGCAAAGGCTCTTCCCGCGCCGGGTGCCTTTTCCCTAAGTAAAGCTTTCGCCCTCCTCGCTCTCGCGCGYCGGCGCTGGGATGTCTCGCCGCATCGCTCCCGCGACCGCCCGGCCCCGTCCCGCCGTCCCKCCGCGGCTTCGACCCCCAAAACCTCCCGCCGGGCGGCCGAACCCCACACGCGCATCCGTTCCCACCACGCTTATTACGAGGGCGCCGCGATCGGCGTTACTCAAATCCCGGCCGCGACGGGGATGGCGGCAGGGAGGGGACGGACCGGCCCCGCGTGCCGGTTTGGGGAGAAACCCGCCGATCGGGTGAAACAAAAGCACCCCCAGATCTTTTAAAGCCTGACCTGGAGGCGTCGGGAGCATTTTGGTATTTATTTCTCACCCGTCACCGTAGGGAAACGCATCTTGAGCACGTATTGTTTTTTCCTTCCTGCATTCGCCTTATGGGGTGGGACGGAGCGGAGGGCAAAGGAACAGAAAACGGGACTCCAAAAAAAAAACAACAATTAGTTCGAAYTTTCTGGAAATAAATACATATAGAGGAAAACTTCCAGCGCTGCCACGTGCGAGCCCGTGTGCGCCGGGAGAGCAGGGGCCGGAGCGCGCGTGGGCGGAGGAAGGAAGCRAAGGTCGACCCTCACGCCGCGCCGAGGAAGCCGCAGCAAATCTCCGGCAAAAGTCCCCGGAGAGGCGCCCCGGCTCGCAGCTGCGAGCCGGAGGCAGCGCCAAACCTCCGGAGAGCGGCCGCCTCCCGGTGCCAACGAGCATCGGCCCTTCTCCCACCGCGGCGCCGGCGGAAGGGGGAACGAACGGGACGGCTAAACAGCCCTGCTGGCTCGGGGCCGCGCTCCGAGGATAAACATGCCGATGTTTAACTTGGCGGAAAACCTCGGACCCCAGAGCCCGAGGGAGCCCCGTCCTGCTCGGCTCCCCCGCACTCGGCACGAGCAGGGCCGGAGCTGGCGGCCACCGGCCGCCGCAGCTGCTCTGGCACCTGCCGCTGTGGAGGAGCGGCGCAAACAGCCCCTCCGGGGCGGATGAGCTTCCCAAGCCCCGTGCGGAGCAAGGGGGAAACCTGCTCCCCCCTCCCGCGGAGAATCCCTTTGCCAAGGCTGCGTTTCTCAGGCGAAACGGCACCAAAAAAACCAGCTCAGCTCTTAGACCATTAATAGAGCGTGACCGCGCTCATCCACTCTTGGGTTCCTTCGCTCCACATGGAACGAATTCCCTGTCCCAACACTCCTCGGATGGCACAGAGCTCCCCCGCACCGCAAACCGGTAAAATTTCGCCGGATCTCGTGGCTAAACTTCACCCTCCACCCAGCTCGGGGGCTATTTGCAGGTGCCAGCAGCAAGCGCCACCGCTCCCGACACCTTGCTGCTCGCGTCGCTCCGTTCTCACCGGTTTTCTGCTTTCCCAGCACTTTCCCATCCTCTCTGCTCCGCGAGCGGGCAGGGAGCGACGCGGCTCTTCTACCACAATCTCCAGCCGAATCGCGGGGCAACACCGGCGCCGCTCCGGTCGCCCCCCGACAACGCGGAGAAGGTGGCGGCGCAAACCTCGCACGCGGAGCTTACGGTGCCGGTCAACGCGATCAGAAGCCAAGGAGAAGGGTGGAATAACCACAGCTTTTATTTAAAAAAGAAGAAGCGTTATTTTCCAAACCGAAGTAATAAATAGAGAAGGGGTTAGAAAAGGAGACGGGYGCCAGAGAAGGGAGCGGTGAGCGCGCCGTGGGGCCACGTCCCGCGGTGCCGCCCGGCGCCAGCACCGCGGCCTTCTCACTCCCCGGACGCCTGCATCTGCTTGCAGAAGGAGTCGAACTGCTGCTGCTCCAGCTCYGTCATCACTCTGTTGAGAGCGTAGATCTGCGCGGAGAGAAAAAGATGGGGGGGGGGAAAAGGCTTCCTCCCGCCGCGCATCCACGTCTCCGTCCACCTCCTCTGCCGCCCTCTCGCGTCGAGCTGTGCCGCGGCGGCCGGGGCCCCCCCGGAGCGGCTCACCTCGGCCCTCTGCCTCTGCTTCAGCTCCTGCTGCGCCGACTTCTGCTTGGCCTTCTCCAGGCGCGCCGCCGGCTCCTTGGCCTTGGGCTTCTCCTTGCGCCCGCCGCTCGGCTCCATGCCTGCGGGCCGGACGCGCGCCTGGCGCCGGGGGGATGGTTCGGGGGGGCTGTGCCAGGCCCCCAGCCTCCCCGTGGCCCCACAGCCCCCCCAAAGGAGCCACCAGGGTCCTGTAGTCTCCTCTGGGCCCTGTAGCCCACCTGGGGGCTGTAGCGCCTCCCACAGCCCCCCACAGCCCCACAACCCCCCCATAGGTGTCCCACGCACACCAGGGTCCCATAACCACTCTCCGGCCCCACAACCCCCCATAGGTCCCACAGTTCTCTCCCACACACACCTGGGCCCCATACCCCCCC
>NW_020447677.1:21814-26058 GCF_003343035.1 Apteryx rowi
GGGGGGGGGGTAAGGAGGGCAGGACAGGGCCCAGAGCGGAGCAAAATCCCGCGCAGCCCCCCCCAGAAAGCGGGTAAATATTGCTGCCGGCCGCTTCCCGCCCCGCTCCGGCGCACGGGTCCCGAGCCGCTAGATGCGGACGGTGTTGATCCGCAGCGGCTGGACGTTCTTCCCGTTGGCGTGGCTCTGCCCGGGGCTGAAGTAGGAGCAGAGCTTGCCGGGGAACTTCTCCCGGAAGGTGTAGAGCCAGGACATGTCGTCGGCGTTGTAGAAGATCAAGAGACCCTTGTCGTAGTCCAGGAAGACGCCCACTTTCTCCAGCTTGCTCTTGACGTTGAGCCGGGTCCAGGGCTCCGTGCAGGCGCTGTACTGGTTCCCGTCGTGCATGACGATGCAGTAGAAGCCCCGGCTCGGCTGGATCTGGATGCTGCCCTTGCGGGTGACGGCCTCGTGCGCCAGCCCGATCATCCACTGGGTCTTCTCGGAGACGATCACCTCCCAGTAGTGCACGCCGCCGCCGAAGGCCTCGGCGCCCAGCACCGAGACCTCCACGTCGAAGCGCTTGGGCGAGTCCTGCAGCGGCTGCGGGTGCAGGTTGCCGTAGGCCACGATGGTGCAGTCGTCGGAGAGGATGAGGCGCTGGTGGGCCGTGCCGGGGTCCAGCGTCAGGGCGGCCGGCACTGCGGAGAGAGGGGGGGGGGAGAGAGCGGGACGGCGGTTCGGTCCGTGCGCGTTTCGGGGGGCCGCGTCTCTGGACTCGGTCCCCGAAATCTCGCAAAAGGGAAGAGCCCATCGCCGGGCTTCGGGGCATCCTTACCGGGATGGATGTCCTGGAAGAGGGACTTCCATATCGTGTACTGCAGCGGGCCCATGTACTTGGAGGTGGGAAAATCCTCGTAGGTGAGGTTGGTCTCGTGGATYTTCCCCTTGAGCCTGCGGGAAGAGGAGGCGCCGTCAGCCGGGTGCCCCGGAGGCGCCGCGGCCGCCCCCGGCCCCCCGGGGCTCACCCACCTCTCGGAGAGCGAGGCGACTCCGGCCAGGAAGACGTGCTTGTCGGCCTCGGCCAAGCGCTCCTGCAGGATCTGGCTGCCCTCCTGCACCTTGCGCAGCTGCTGGCTGTAGCGCTGGATCTTCTGCTCGATGTCGGTGAGCGTGCGCGCCGTGTCCGCCTCCAGCTCCTCCAGCATCGCCTTCTGCCGCTCCCGCAGCAGCCGGTGCAGCCGCTCGAAGGCCTCCCCGATGGTCACCCGCAGGCTCTTGGCCGAGGACTGCAGGCGCCGGCGGGATGTCACGTCCCCGCCGGCGCTTTCAGGTGGGAAAAGACCCCCCTGCCCTGCCCGACCCCTCTGCTCCCCTCGGTTTGCAGCTTAATTCCAGCGGGAAAAGCTCCCCGGAGAGCCACTAACCCGCTGCAAAAGCACGCGGGGCCGGCAGGATGCCCCGCAGCCGGGTTCGGACGGCTCTGGCCGGATCGTAGCTCCAAGCGGGACATGGATCAGTGCCGGGATGGGGATTTGTGACGCTGGGGCATCCAAGCTCCCCCCGTTTCAGAGAAACCCTCAAAAACACGGCTCCCAGGGATGCTCGAAACCTGCTTTTTAGCAGCAGGGCTGGGAAGGCGGCGCRAGGAACGGCCACGGGCCGGGCGGCAGCGTGGAGCGGCCGGATTTGCCCTGCAAACGGCGGGAATTAAACCACAGCCGGGCAGGAAGGGAGCTGGGCTGGGAGCACGGGGAAACACGGATGCCAAGGGCAGGTCGCACGCAGCCTTTGCGGCTCTGGCGAGGCGGGGGTGAGACATCACCACTCTTTTATATATATACTTTATTCCTTAATCCTGGCTGGGTCCTTTTAATAAACCACCTCCCGTCACCTGCGACCAGATATTTGATGGCCTGACACCCTCGAGCACAGCCCAGCCTGGCGCTGAGCCCAAGCCGACCCTCTCCCAACCTCATCTCCTCCGCGGCCGAGGTTTCGGGGGGAACCCGCGCCAAACCGCCCCACCGGCAGATCTCCTGCAAGGGAGCCGGCCGGGTTTGGAGACCCCAAACCAGCGTTTCCACTGGATTTGCTCCCTGCCCCCATCGCCGGCAGAGGGGGAGAGAAAACGCAGCTGCCGCTGAAAAAGACGGGAGCCCGGCTGCAAAAAAAACTGGCCCCTTCCCAATAACTCCTAAGCAAGCAGGAAGAGTGAGGAGCTAAATAAAAGCAGCTCATAAAGAAATAAATCGCAGGGAGTGATGGATGGGCTGCCGCAGCTGGGAGAGCACACGGAGGGAGCAGGAATCAGCCTGATGTATGGCTTCATCAGCCTGCCGGAGGGGCTCGGAGCCACGGGGAAGGAAAAAATAGGGCAGATGAGCGAAATTGCGGGGTTTTGGGCCTGGGGGGGGGAACCCCCCCCCAGGAGGGGGGACGGAGGGACGGACACCCCGCGCTTACCTTGGTCTCGGCCAGCTGCCGCTTGAGGAGGTGCAGGGCCTCGGTGTGGCCTCGCTCGCTCTCCTGCAGGCCCTGGAGCTGCTCCTTCAGCTCCCGCTGCAACGCAAGGTCGGCGGTCAGACCCCGGCGCGGACCCCCGCAGCGAGCGGAAACACCCCGAGACAGGAGGAGCCACGGCGTGTCCCAGCCCGGGAGGGCGTACGAGAGCCCGAAACGCTCCTTGTTATACGGCAAAGAGCGGGGAAGCGGCGCGGGCAGGTYGTGGGCTCCTTGCATCCCGTCCCACGGCCGAATCGGCAGCCCGGGACGTCCCTCTCGCTTCTGCGACCCAAACCGCGGATATTTCGTAGCCCAGAAGCGAAGGCATTTGAAAATCCACCCGCTCGCAAGCCTTCGCTCTCCCCTGCCCACCCCGGAGACRACCGAGGCCCTCCAGGGTCCCAGGGGCCCCACGGCCCTGCATCCCAGCGCCATGAATCTTTAATAAGGGATTAACCGGTGCTATCGACCGGAAAGGGATGAGTCAGTGCTCGTGAAGGTCAGTGGCTGGCCAATGTCCAGCTGCACACATGCACGGGAAAAGAGATCTCCTCCAAACCCGCTCCTCCGCCGCGCCGGAGCGCCGGGAGGAGAAAGGTCTCCRCCGGAGCGGGAAGCGGCAGCGCGGAGGAGCGCCTGCCAAATCCCCGCTCGCCCGCTCCTCCGCGCCGGCGGGGTTACGCGAGTCAAGCGTCAATTTGAATCTCGGCCGCCCGCCCGGAGAGCCGAGACGCGGGGCCGTGTCACTCGGATAACGGGATGCGCCGAGCGACGACGGCGCCGGGGGAGCCAGAAGGAAGCCGCGGGGCAGCAGGTCGCCGCTCCGGGGGCAGCAACGGGAAGCGGGTGCAGTGTTGGGTCCATGGGTGGGAGCATGGGGCAGGCRGACTGGGGGGGTCGTGGTGGGGGGCAGCGCTCCAGCCCCACGGGCACCTCCGGGAGGCCCCATGGTGCTCTGCACCCGTGGGAATACATGGATGGATGGGGGCATCCCAAGGGAGCAGCACTCTGGAGCTCCAGATGGACGGACAGACAGACGGATAGATGGCAGCATCCCAGGGGGGCAGCGCTCCAGCCCCAAAAGGACGCGCAAATGGGTGGAAAGGAGGAACGCAAGGAGACGACGCTCCAGCAAACGTACACACGGACGCAGGCGGGAGTCGCAYGGGGGGCAGCACCCCAGACGGACCCGGGCGTCCCGGCGCCGCCGCCGCCGTTCACCCACCTGCAGCTCCTCGAAGGCGTCGTCCACGTTGGTGACCTGGTGCTGCTCGTGCATGGCAGGCTCGTCGCAGAAAAAGCAGACGACGGCGCGGTCAGTGAGGCAGAAGAGCTTGACCTTCTCGTGGTCCTTGCAGGGGAAGGGGCTGCGCTGGGCGCCCAGGATGGCGTCGAGCGGGAAGGCGCTGTAGCGCTCCACGATGTTGGCCAGCTTGAGGCTGGGCGCCAGGGTGGGCTCGGCGAAGGTGCGCCGGCACTCGGGGCAGTCGCGGGCGCCCTGGGGCTCCTGGCGCACCCAGTGCTCGGTGATGCACCGCCGGCAGAAGTAGTGCTCGCACCCGAAGCTCACCGGGTCCTGGTAGATGCTCAGGCAGATGGAGCAGAGCAGCTCGTCCTTCAGGCTGCAAGCCATGGCCTGCCCGCGGGGCGGCCCGCGCCGCCGCAACTGGGGCGCCCGGGCTCGAGGCCGGCCCCCACGGGACCCGGCGTCGAGGCCGCCCCCCAGTTCTGCCCCTCGGAGGGAGCCGGGGTCGAGACTG
>NW_020447677.1:26408-26856 GCF_003343035.1 Apteryx rowi
CCCCCCGGCTCTGCCCTCCAAGGGACCCGGGTTTTAAGCTGCCCCCCGGTTCTGCCCCTCGGAGGGACCCGGGTTCGAGGCTGCACCCTGGTTCTGTCCCTCAGAGAGACCCAGGTTTTAAGCTGCCCCCCGGTTCTGCCCCTAGGAGGGACCCGGGTTCGAGACTGTCCCCCGGCTCAGCCCCTAGGAGCGACCCGGGTTCTAGGCCGCCCCTCAGAGGAACCCGGGTTCGAGGCTGCCCCCTGGCTCTGCCCCCTCGGAGGGACCCGGGTTTGAGGCTGCCCCCTGGCAGCGGGACCCGGGTTCGAGACTGTCCCCCGGCTCAACCCCTAGGAGGGACCCAGGTTCTAGGCCGCCCCCCGGCTCTGCCCCTCGGAGGGACCCGGGTTCGAGCCCGCCCCCCGGCTCTGCCCGCAGCGGGACCCGACGCCGCCCCCCGGCTCTGCCC
>NW_020447677.1:27347-36471 GCF_003343035.1 Apteryx rowi
AGGGGCCATGCCGGGAGGGGGGGGGTCTCTTAAAGGGCCCGCTTTTCCGCGGTCCCCCGCGGCGCTCCGGGGGGGTCGGTGGGCGTCTGCCCCGGCCCCGCTGCTGGAGCGCTCCAGCCTTCCCGCCGGCAGGGCCCACAGCTGCCTTCCTTCTGCCTGCCCTCGTCCCAGGGACGCATCACCATCCGTCCCCTCGTCCCTCTGTCCATCCATCCCTTTATCTAACCCCCCGTCCCTCGCTCCATCCATCTATCCATCCCTCCACCCATCCCTTGATCCCTCCACCCATTCATCCATCACTCCACCCCTCCATCCCTTGCTCCATCCATCCATCCCTTCATCCAAACCCCAGTCCCTCTGTCCATCCCTTGATCCCTTCATCCATTCACCTGTCTGTCCATCCAACCTTCCATCCTTCCCTTGATCCCTCCATCCATCCATTGATCCTTCCATCCCCCCAACCATCCATCCATCTGTCCCTCCATCCAAGCCTCCATCCCTCTGTCCATCCCTTGATCCCTCCATCCATCTGTCCATTCAACCCTCCATCACTCCCTCCCTTCATCCCTCAGTCCCTCCATCCATTCATCTGTCTATCAATCTCTCCATCCCTCAATCCTGCTATCTATCCATCCTGCCATCCACCCATCCCTCCATCCATTTGTCCATCCAATCAACCCTCAATCCCTCCATCAATTCATTTGTCCATCCATCCCTTCATCCATCCATTCCTCCATCCATCCCTCCCTTTCCGTGCCTGATGGCACCAGCTTGGCCCCCCAGGGCCACCAGTGCCACRTGAACCGCCCGCCTGGGCCCCCGGAGCCTTCCCGCTCGCGAATCCCAGTGCCGGGGTGACTCAGAGCGCGGGAGCTTACGCAACGCCACGGGGGCGGCCGCGGAGCCGGGAGCCAACGGCACGTGCCGAGGGGAGAGGGATGCCGAGCTGCTGGACCCCTCCTCATGCCGATGGATGCCGAGGGCAGAGGGATGCTGAGCCTCGGGGCGCTGGATGTGCCCGGGGGCTGCAACGCCCCTTGCTGCCCGCGCTGCCCCAAATCCCGCACCACGGCGCCCAGCTTTCCCCCACGGAGCCGGAGGCAGGAGGGAGGCCGAGCCGGTGCCTCCGGGCCACCCGCGGCCGCATCCCTGCCCCAAACACCCTCCCTTCCTCGGCCGGCGCTGAAAACATAACCGCGCTCCCTGTGGGCACCGCATCCGGCCGGGAAAAAACAGGGAAAGCGGGATAGTTTGGAAATGAGGGTGGGAACCCTCTTTCCCGTCCCGGGGACACGTCTGGGTGCCCCTGAAGGGTTTTCCTCCTCTCCCTYGAGCCCCAGGATCGCTCCCGCTCCGGCTGCCCCAGCGCCGGGCAGGTGGGAGYGGAGGGCGAGCCGGCGGCCCCGGAGAGGGAGGAAGGAGCAGGCGGGCGGCGCAGGGGACAGAGGAAGGAACGCCCCAGGGGGTTAAATTGCACATTTCGGAGGAGGCAGCGTGAAAGYCAGGCCTGTTCCTGGCCGGGAGCCAAAGGGAACAAGGCTCTCGCCTGGCGCTGCCGAGCCGCCCTCTCCGGCTGCGATCCCCCCCGCCCGGCACAGCCCCGGCGGCCCCCATCCCTTCCCCTGCCGGCGGGGAATAACCACCCGCTTTGTTCCTCTCCCGGGCGGGAGGACGGGCCTGGAAAAAAAACACAACAAGAAAACCCGCACGCGGTTGTTTTTTCTGCTTGTTTTTCCGCATTAGGAATTCAGGTCTCGTCTCCCCCTCCGGGACCCACCGGGGACGGAGGGACTGTGGAAATCCTGTTATCCGAGAGGCGGGAGCGGGGAAAGGGGCGGCTCAGCGCCCCGTGCCGGATCCGGTACGAGCCCTCCGCTTCCCGAAATGGAGCGACGTACCTGCCGGGCTCGGGCAAATCCCTGCTCCGCTGGGATCGGAGCGCCCTTTTTGGCGGGCGCCGGGAGCATCCCGCCGTCCCTGCCCGCAGCAGGTCCCTCCCCATGCACAGAAGGGGAAACTGAGTCGCAGGGAGACGGAGGCCGTGCCGCCACCTCCGCATCCAACCCCGGGGCGCCGCGGAGCCGCTCGGCCGCCTTCAAATTCGGGCTTTGGGAGCGGGCCGGAGGCCCAGGACTCCCGGATCCCGTTCCGGTTCGTTAAGGGGTTATTTAAGGCACGTGGCCAAGGTGCCTGGGAGCGAGCTGGGAAATTCGGGCAAGGGCGAACCTCGTCCCTCTGGTCCCCACGCCACATCCCGGGGGGCCCGAGCGGAGGTGTTAAATGCCTTGGAGCGGGGAAAAGCACCCGGGTTGCCCCCGGCGCTCGGCCCGTGCCGCTCGTTAGAGAGCCGCCTTCGTTAGCGCCCCGGGAAGGGAAGCGCGCCCTGCCCGGAGCCGCGTTGTGGGCGAGAGCAGGGCGTGCGCCGCACCGGCAAACTGGGAAATTAATCCCGGGTGATTTTTAAATYGGATGCTTTACCTCCCGTTAACCCGCGTGCGAGTGCCCGGAGTCCCGTGCTAGCTTGGAGTGGCGAGGAGCCACGTCGCTGCCACGTGCCGGCTCCCGGAGACGGGACCTGGGGAGGAAAAAGCAGGAATGGGGGTCACGGAGGCGGCCGCGGGGAGGAATTTGGCCCGCGGGGCAGGGAAGCCCGGGTGGCCTCCCCRCGGGATGCACGCTTCCCACGCTGGAATTTCCCCCCCGCCGCCGGCTCCCAGGGCGCTGCCGGGGAGGGCAGGCCGGGACGCGCTGCCGTCCGGGAACGTCCCCTCTCCGGGYGCGCAACGCTGCAGGGCGGCTCGAAGCACGGCACGGATGGGCCTCGACCTCTTTCGCCTCTCCGCGGGCTTTTTGCCTCGGTTTCCCCGTCCGCCCCGCAGCGGCGGTACCCCGGGATGGAGGGAGCCCCCTCCGTCATCCGTGCACCGAGCGCAACAGGCCTCGCGACGCTCCCCCGACTCCTCCGTCTCTCTTCCCCGCGCCCACCTCCGCTGCATCCGTCCTGCCGGTACCTGCTCCGTGCCGGATGCGGCCGGCTCCGGGCGCTCGTGGCTTTACCCAGGCGGCTGATCAAAGATCCACTTGACAGCGGCTATTAACACCTGCTTCTTTTTCCTCCCCTGCTCCCGCTAATGCTTTCCAGCTCTCCCTGCAGCRGGAACACGGTGCTGCGGAGCCGAGGGGGATCCCTGCGGGATCCCCCAGGACGCRGAGGCACCTGGGTCTTCCCGAGCAGCAGGGGTGAACGAGAGCCTGCTCCCGCCCGGATCGGGGTCCCGCACCCCGCCGAGGAGAGCGCGAGGATGCGCCCGGCCACAYGACGCGGATGCTTTTCATCTCCTAAGTGCTTTGCAAGCATTAACTAATTAATCCTAATTAACTCATTACCTAATTATAAGCAAATGGCCCTCCCATTTGGGGGGGGGGGAGGAAGGGAAATTAATGCACTGTCACTTTTTAACCAAACACCCCTGATCCCCCCTAAAATGGCCATCCCAGCGCCCACTCTGCACCCACGCGTCTCCCGGTGGCTTCGCCGCGGGGGGAGAGCCTGGCAGTCCCAACATCCCTTAAGCTTGCCGATGGCTGCGGATCCAGGCCAAAAAC
Source organism: Apteryx rowi (assembly GCF_003343035.1). Taxonomy (NCBI): domain Eukaryota; kingdom Metazoa; phylum Chordata; class Aves; order Apterygiformes; family Apterygidae; genus Apteryx; species Apteryx rowi. The sequence continues at coordinate 30,954 of NW_020447677.1, forward strand.
CCGCTTCACGCCTCCGGTGCCGGAGGGTTTGTTCGAGGGATGCCAAACCGGAGCCGGAGCATCCGCCATCCGGCCAYGGATGGCTCCCGGCCTCCGAGCAACGCCCTGGGAGCGGGCGAGCCAGGGTGCGGAGAGGAGCCGGTGGCGCGGGGAGCCCGGCACGCGGGCGTCACGGAGGCGCCCGCCCTCGCCGCCCACGTGGCCGCCCGTGAGTCATCGCCCGCTAACCGGAGCGCTATTCCGCCGGTTGGGAAATACCTTGCAAAACGCTGCACCGACTTGTTCCAGGTCTCAAAAGCGCCTGCTGCGATTAGCTGTCTCTTGAAGGGCCCGCGAACGTTTGTGGGGTATTTTGCCCCGCAAAATGTCCATCCTGAACCTCCCGGGCTGCAATCCGGGGCCCGCTGGAGGTTTCCGCAGCCGGCGTACGGCATGCCACGGGGATGCGACGCGGACAGAGCTCTTCTGCCAGGGTGTCCCAGGCTGCTCGTGGGGAGCCGGGATGGTGCCGGTGATGGGGGAATCTCTGCAGCAGCGTTGCCCTCCGTGCGCTTTCTTTGCGAGCTTCTCRCTGCCGGAGCAAGCGCGCCGCATCCGCGATGCCTCCTGCCTTTGCAGGCACGCAGCGAAATGAGAAAGGCGCTGCCATTCCCCGCGCTAACAGGCCGACCTTTTGCGCAGGAGCCGGGAGAGCAGGTGTAGCTGCCTGCCGAAATACCCGCAGAGGTGATTTACGGCGAGGGAGGCATCGCTGCTCTGCTCTCAGCGCTCCCCTGCCTTCCCTTCCTTTTAATTGCGGTCGGATCTACCCCGGGGGCAAAAGAGCCTTTGAACGTCTCTCTGGTTTTTTGTGTTTTTTTTTTGAACAGGAGGTTTGCAGCCAGCTCGATTCCCTCTTGGCGTTTCCATCTTGCAGCCCGTTTTGCTCGGGCCTCGCGAGGGAAAAGGGCACGGTCTCTCCTACCACCCGGTCCTCGCCGGCATTGCCGCCCAGGAGGCTGGGCGGGCAGGAACGGCAGCATACCAACCGCAGGCGCGGGCTGCGCCSCACGCCCCGGCTCTCCGCCGCCTCCTCCCCGGGAAAAGGGGCCCGTTTCCCACGTCCGGGCACGGCGGACACGGAGGGGGCAAGGCTGAATCCGCTGCACGCACGGTTAGAAGAGGCCTGGAGCATTAAATAAATCCTGCAGCTTCTGCAAAATGAGGGAAACCCTGCATCAGGGACATTCCCAGGGGACATCTGCTCACCCTCTTCCCAAAGCCCTCCAGGGACGGGGACACCTTGGCTCCTGGGTGGACTGTGCCCCGTTTCTCCGCTGCGGATTGGGGTTTGGCCTCCCAACGGCCGGGAATCGCCAAGGGACGACGCAGAGGCTCGAAACCACCGGAGTTTCACAATCACGGCAAAAACTTCCAGCAGCCAAAACCCCCCGGCCCTGCGGATGGAAGTGAAAGCGGTGATAACAGATGAAAATACACCTCGTGAGGGCAAAGAAGGGGAACTCGGCAGCAACGGGCTGTCAGGGGACCAGGGGACACCGGTGGCCTGGGGAGGGCAGAAAGGCTCCAAAACGTGCCCGTCTCTCCTGGCCGGGGTGTGAAGGAGATTTCCACCCCGACACCCGCAGCAGGAGGATGTTAAATAGCAACTGCTAGGTGTAAACATTTGAAAAATCAGATAAAGGGGGGAGTTTTCAAGGAGCTGGCTCAGGAGCTCGGCTGAGTCACTCAGAGCTGGTAATTAACGGATCTGGGGACGTTCCAAGATGGGAAAACGTTGGGCAAGTGTTTAAAGGGGGGGGATGGGGCGAATGGGTGATCCCAGGCCAGTTAGCTCGGGGGGGATCCTCAAAAAACGCCGATACAGGACACAGCCAGATCTGAGAGAGGAAGGAGCTCACTCCGGGAACGACAGCACATCTCGCCCAGTGCCACCGCCTCGGTCACGAGCCGTTTGGGGTCTGCGCGCCCCACCGCTCGGCAGGGCGGTTGCAGATGGATTCGCGGCCCACAGGGCAGGCTAATGGGTCGGCCCTCTAAGGAAAAGCAAAAATAGGGAAACTGAGGCATTTCCAGCGTTGTTTCCTTGCACAGGCTACAGAGCAGGAGGAAAAATTTGTCATTTCCCTCCAAAGAGTTTCCTACACCCTCACACACTTGGCCATCCAAAGCGAAATCCAGTCCTGTCCTGGAAATCTTTGGTGTAGCCAGGAGCCGTGCCCACGCTTTGGAGGGACCGGTCAGCAGCTCATCCCACGCCCGCGTCCCCTGAACAGCGAGAAGTCCTGCCCCGCTTGTGCCGAGCTCCTCCGCTCCCTAAGAAACAGCCACCGGTCACGGCCCAGGGACCCCGCACGGGACTGGGGAGCTCGGAGCCGCGCAGCACGAGAGGGGCGTAAAGCGTGATCTCGTTTTCCTCCTACTCCAGCTGCTCTGGCGGAGCTGTGGGAACAGCTAGAGAGGGGGGAAGAAGATGAAAGGCAGCGTGGGAACTCAGCTGCTTCGCTTTCTTCTGCAATAAAACACAGGTCCTCCAACTCCTCCAGCCCAGCCCGAGATGGAAAGGGGGAGAAGAGCTTCTCCGTGCGTGCTCGGAGAGGAGATGCGCTTCAAAGCAGAGACAGGTGTAAAAAAAAACAACACCGGGCCCAAAGGACCGAGGCTCGGACGTGCAAAAATAGGCTGCGATGCCTGAATCCTGTGGGATGCAACACCCCTAAATCTTCCTGGCAGTGGTCTCCCCAAAGGGTTCGACGCTCGCCAGTCCAGGAGGGCTCTGGGGACTGTCCCGCGAGATGCTGGGATGAGATGCTGGGACGAGATGTGTGTGAACCTCTGCCAATAAGAGAGGTCCAGCCTGGAAATCAAAGGATGCAACACAGGGCGGCCGGGGGTCGTGGCACGTGCGGCTGGCATCCGTGGGGCCAGTTTTCCCAGCTCCCGGAGTCAGGTGATGAGGAGAGAAACTTGGTGCTCACCTTCCACTTTTTATCGCCTCTCCCATCCCCTCGGCTCTGCTCCTGGACTCTGTAGCCCAGCGAGCGTGACCCACTGGAGAGAGGCCAGGGGAAGGCAGCGATAGCAACCAGGAGCCGAGAAAACTTGGCCTGTGCGGAAGGGGCTGAAGGACTGGATTTGTTTAGTCTAGAGAAGAGGAGGCTGAGGGGAGACATAATAACAGGCTTCAAGTATGTGAGAGGTTGCTGCAAAGAGGAAGGGAATAAAGCACTCTCGGGCCCACCGGGACAAGTCACTGCAGGCGTCGCGGGGGGCATTTTGGCCTCCCCAGCCCACCCAGTCAGCGTGTCCCTCTCCTTTCCACCACGGGGGTTTTCCCCCACGTCTCACCCTCCGTGATGGAGCATTTGGGGAAACCTGGAAAGCATGAAAAAAGCCCAGAGTTGGTTTTGCTTTTTTTTTTAAACTGTACCATCAGTGGAAATTTGTGGGAAACCCTCTTGGTTTGCTGGAACCAAGCTCTGGGTGCTGCTCCACGATACAGAATCAGTTCCTGTGTGACTTAGCGAGCCCACAGGAACAAGCAACTCGGGTTGGAAATAATACACGACTGTGTCACAAAAGTGGCCAAAAGACACCTTCCCAGCTTGCTGCAATGCCGGGGCACATTTTGCGCCCATCAACATCTCTAAAATGGGAATAAACATTTGCATTGCAATTATTTCTTCAAAAAGGAAGCAAGCATTGATACGGTGAAGCAGAAAGGCGGCGAATATCTGCAGGGCTTGAAAACCGCAGGGCCACCAAACCCACCCCACGCCCCCGAACCGGCCGAGTGATTTCCAACCAGACCAGCGCACGGCGGCAGCGCTTCTTTCTGGTATATAACGTCGAACCGCAATCTCAGCGCTGCACCGAAGCGCGGAGACCAGAGGTTTTTTAGCAAAGAGAGTTTTCCCTCTACCTGCTCGGTACGGTTGGAGCTGCGCGGTGGCTAATGCGCCCTGCGGGCTGGCACAGAGATCCCATTCGCTTTCAGAGGCGCCTGTTTCATTGCTTTGATACTTGCAATATCGTAATCTTTGGGATTCTTCAGTTGCCTTAGAGTCTCCTTGGGAAAGGAGAAACACAGGCAGATAAGACCTGAGAGACAAAAAAAAGTGAATAAAGAAGTATTTGTGCATGAGTAAAAATAACAAAACAAAACAAACTTCTTTAATGGAAGAACAGCATCACCTTGGAGACTAGTATATATTTACACCCTCACATATACACACGTGTATATATGTATTAAAAATACAGCTCCTACTCAGGTTCACAGTTGTTTGCAAACTTAGAKATTTAAGTGCCTTTTGCATCAAAACACGGGTGAAAATTCAGTGCCCTTCAACCAGAAACAGTTTTAATTTCACACAGACACCTCACCAAGCACTGCGTGCTCTGGAAGAACTGTTTGTAACCAAAATCGCATCTGGTCCCTCAAATCCTCGGGACCTTGGGGGATGAATCCGTGTAGGAAAAATACGGTGGAAAACGGCCATTGTCGCATGGGCACGTAGCAGTGTTTTAAAGGAAAAAAAAAAAAAAGAAAGAAAATGCGCTGTTGACAAAATGAGCAGAAAAACGTAGCAGAAAACACCGGTGCAAGACAGAGCTAAGCCGGTACCTGGGACGGAGCCAGAGGTTCATCACCGCAATAACGACAAGAATAAACTTTTGCATTTCTGGAGCATGTTCTCRGGGCAGTTTTCTGGAGGATGAACAGGCTTTGCCCTTCTTTAGAGGCCCAGAGAAGTGCAGCAGAACAGGCAATTTTCCCCTTCCCACCTGCTGAAAAGACGGGGTTTGTGTGCGCCCCAAAGCCCCCTCACCTGGATGGTTGCCTCTGTCCTTGTCCCTGTGGGAACCCAGCCGGAGCCAAACGAGCTGCTCTGGGCCCATGATCTGCTACCAAACCACCCGGAAGGTCCTAAGGAAAAAAATAAAGGAAAAATAAAGAAAAAAGATTGAGAAAGTCTGCAAAGTCCTTTGGCATCCTAAGCCAGCTGTGCTCCCTCCTGCAAGCACGACGGGAGGTTCCCCTCYGTCCACGAGGCTCCTGCCTCGGTTTCCCCTGCTCGGCCAAGCACACGGGGAGCCGGGGAGCGGATGAACCGCACGTTTCCCTGGGGGACGTGGGGGTGAGACAGGGCTCCAGGCCCAGAAGGTGGATTTTTTGGGGGGGCAAAACGGCCTGGATCAGAGCAGGAGGAGTGTTTTCCTTCCAAAGCCTCTCCTCTCCTTCTCCCCTCCGTCTCCTTGGAGCAGATCCCACCTGCAGATTTGGGGAGTGCTTCTCCCAGGCTCGGGAAGGAAGGGCTGGAGGTGGCCGGGTGTGGAGGGGAAAAGRAAAAAAAATCAGATAAAGAAAGAAAGAAAGAAAGAAAAAAAAGCAGATTCCCAAAGCGAGAGCCTGGGAGGAAAGAGCAAAGGGGAATGGACCAGGGGAGGGACAGGAGCACCTCCTGCCTGGGAAGGTGCTGGGGAGACCCTGGGGGGCTGGGGAGACCCTGAGAGGGGC
>NW_020447677.1:39381-49873 GCF_003343035.1 Apteryx rowi
TTTTTTAAGCGGGGCTATTATTTATTTATTTATCTATTTATCTATCTATCTATCCCCCTTTTTTTTCCCCCTTCCTTCTTTTATTTCATAACCGGTCTTGTCTCGGCAGCGGTCGCGCTGGCTCGCGAGGGGGGTTTCTGCGCGGCGCGGCAGCGGGGGCCCTAGCGAGATCCAGGCATATATATATATAAAATATATATATATATATATTTAGCCCGCTGGTTTAGCGTGCGGATGCGGAGGCCGTCGGTACAGCCATAACCTCCCCGCTCCGCCACTGGCCACACTGGGCCGGAGCAGCTAAGCCGGACACCGGGAGGAGGAGGAGGAGGARGAAGAAGAAGATGCGTTTTCGCCCCGGCGATGGTTAAGCTGCTTTTTCGCTTTTTATCCGCCGCGGGGCTGCTCGGAGGATGCTCCCTTGCAGGCCTCCCCCCCCTCCCCTCCCCACCCCACCCCGGGCGCTTTTTGGGGCGATTCGGGCCGCAGAGGCGCTTTTTGACTTCGGAGGGGTGTTTTGGGGGTGCCGCCGAGCCGGCGCCCCAGAGCCGTGAGCTTGAGGCGGTATTTTGGAGGAGAGGTAAAAGTTTGCCGTCCCTCCCGGCGTGCAGTTTGCCGAGCGGCAGAGGGGATGGATTTAGGCCCCGCTTTTCCAGCGGGCTCCCCATCGCTCCGATCCGCCGGCGGCTTCGGGGCGAGACGCAGCGGCGACAGCATACGGCTCCCTCCCGGGCTGCCTGGCTGCAAAAAACATTGCATTTTTTAAAAATCTTATTTTTGGGCTACTTTCTAGCAGGAAAAAAATATATATATATATACACACACACACATCCCCCCCAACGCCCCCCGTTCCCACAGGTTGGGGAGGTCGAAGCCGCTTTGCTTTTGTTCCTCCGCCTCTCCGGGAGCTGGCGCGGCGGGGGCCGGCTGGGTGTTTTTTTTGGGGGGGTTTGTGTGTGAAGTTGTCCCTCCTTGTCCCCCCCCTTCCTCTGTAGAAAAACGCCCCGCGGGCAGCAGCGGTTCTCGGCTAGACCCGGAGATGGACGCGGATAAGGGGAAGCAGCGCCAGTACTCTCAGAGGTGGGCACGCCGGCGGGGGGCTCGGAGGGGACCGAAAACGAGACGGGGTGCATTTCGGGGGGGTGGAGGGGGGACCCTGGCCCTTCCCCGGCCAAGTTCGGCAACGGGGGAGCCCCTGGGGAGGGGGCGGCCGCCTGCCGGATCCAAACGCCCTGGGCAAAAGCCGGAGCTAAAAAACAATATATTATGCATAAAATAATCTTTTCTCCCTCCAAAAAAAAAAGATCCTTTTTTTTTTGGCTTGAAAAAATGCAAATTGTCCCTCGGTGCTTAAGATGTTATGACAAGTGCATGTGTATTTAACGTTTGTGTGTGTACTGCGGGGCTGGAGGGAGGGGGGAGAAATTGCTTGCTGACGCCTTGCACGGCCTCGGGGTGAAAATCGCTGCCGAGTGACCCGTGCCTCAGTTTCCCCACCTGTAACAGCGGTAACAACCGTCCTGCCGGGTGTTTTCCCATCCGGCAGTCCCTCGGTGCTTATGTGCTTAGCAGTATCTGTGGGTGCTTGGCCCGGCTCATGCCGGAACCCCCGGGTTCCTCTCTGCTGCCCACAGGAAATACAGATTTGCTGCTTTCCTAAAAAAAAAAAAAAAGGGGGGGGATAGTGCCTAGGGAAGCCATAGTTGAGGCCCGGCCGGCTCCGCGCAGCCTCGAGGTCRGTGTGGGCAAAGGGCGATGCCGGGCCGGAGCAGTCCCTGGCAGCAGCTAACGGCTCCGAAACACGGGGGCCGAGCCGGCTTTCGAGGCCAGGGTGTCCATCCGTCCGGATGCCGATTCGTGCTCGCGGGCCGCTCGTGAAGGTGGTTGTATTTGGGGCTTCGGAGCTCAGGACCTCGTTGGCGGAGCGGATGAGCCCCCCGGTGCCAGCTCCTGGCGTATTTGGGGGATACAGGCCCGGTGCATTTGGCGGCAGGACCGGGAACAGCACTGGTTCCTCCTTGGCTCGGAGCCGCGACAGTGGCCTTAGCACCCAGTTTCCGTACAGAGCTGCCGTCCTCCCGGGGGTCCCTCTCGCCCCGTCGGTGGCTCCCAAGCAGGTTCCTCCTTTCCGGTGCCACCACGCGGAGGTTTTTAACCCCAGCGCTCGGAGGCCCGGGTTGGTTTCGGCCCTTCTGCTGGCTTCTCCGGCTCATCTTCGGGCTTGCGGCGCTTTGCCCATCTTTCAGGGGCATTGCCCTGCGCCCCCATCTCGGGCACCCTCTTGCACGGGCGTCCCATCCCGCGGCCGTCTCCGGCACRGCTTCCCTTGGCTGCTCCATCCTCACCCGGTCCGCGCTTCTGCTTTGCACCGATTCCTTCCCCGCTCTGGAAACGGGAGGCCGGAGAAAGCCCCCAGCGCCGTCCGGCAGAGCCGTCCCCAGCTCCCACCTCCCGGCCGGTGGGAAGAGCGGAAAGCAGGGCGCAGACCCCACCGGGTAGCCCGGCGGCCGCAGCATCCTCCCCGCGCTTCGTCTTCGCCCGTCCGACACCCCTTCCGCAGGCGGCGCCGGGCCRGGATGGGGGTTTTGCCCCGCGGCTAGCTCCTCCGGCTTTTGATCGGGAGAGGAAATCTGAATGAGAAAAACCAGTTTGCAGCCCTTCAGGGGGCGGAAATGCGGGGTTTAATTGGTTCCATCTTGGGTGAATTCTTCTGGCACAGGATCCCCCGAGCGGCTCCTCTCGGAGCGAGCGCCGGATGGGGATTTCTGAGCTCTCCTTTGCCAGGTTTCCTGGTGGCCGCGCCGGGTTTCGTGCCTTGCCTCCGCTTCCCTGGTGCCCCCTGGAAAACCGGGCTGGGGGATGAGGCTGCTGGGGTGGAAGAGGGTCATCCCGTGTCCATGCGGGAAGGTCCCCGAGGCTCGAGGCGAGACTTCTCCTTGCAGAGCCGTGAGCCGCTCCGGGAAGCCCGCCCAGGCACGGCGAGCTGGCACAGCGCAGCATCCCCCACGGCAAGCCGCTGGCTTTGATGCCGCTTTCCGCCYGCCGGCTCCGGGTTGGGGTTTTATTTTTTATTATTATTATTATTTTTTGCAGCGGGGCCCTTGCTTTCTCTTGAAAAACTCCCGCTYGGGGCAAACGCTGGTTGCACGCGTCTTGCGGAAACACGGGCCGGTTTCTCCGCGTCACTGCCGGAGAAGCCGTCTGCGGGGCAGGATGGCATTTTTGGGGCTCCGCCACGGCTTTCCTCAGGGGCTGTCCGAACCGATGCTCTCCCAGGGGATGGGGGGGGGGGGAACTCTCTTCCAGCCTGGTCCACGACACCCCGTAGCATTTAGGCACGCCGGTGGCAGCTCGGGGCGTCCCGCTGCGCTCCGCCCCGGCCAAACGGCGCCGGTCCCCGGGCGCTAACCCTTCTCGCGGCGGTGCCGTGCCGCGTCCGTGAAAAGAATCTCTTGTTTCTTTTTATTTCAGCGAAGGCGAGACAGAGAGGGCTGCCAAAGTAGAGGCGTTCCCTAGAGCACTGTAGCTTGACTTAGCGGCAGTTTGGTAGGAAGTTGGAAGGCTAGTGAGCTCCGGGGCCTGGCGCTTGTACCCACCCGTGCCATCATCTACCTCCATCAATCTGGAGCCGCATCGACACGTCTCCCCCGGCAGCTGCGGCCACCTGGCTTCTGAGGCCAGCCTGTGAGTACCAAACACGGCGTGCGCCCCACGTCTCGTCCCCGCCGCCGCAGCCGCCCCGGCGCCCGCCTCCCCGCTTCGGTCCTCTCCCCGGCTCGCCCGCTCTCCACGCCGGCTTCCTTCCCTCCCCGCCGCGGAGGCGGTTTTCTAGGCTGCCGCGCTCCCCTCGGCCAGGCTTCGGGGCTCCGCGCATCCGCCCGCTTGCTCTTCCGACGGCCTTCCTCCCAGGACGCCCCCTCTCCTGCCTGCCTGCCTTCCTCCCCGCGCTCGCCTCCGCTGCCGGAGCCCTCTCAACCGGCACAGCGCCTTTTCCGCCCGTGCGGTGCCCATCTCCGGGGCGTCCCATCCTCTCGCGCCTGCCCCTGCCCTCAGGGACCTGCGGCACGGGGCTCCGGCGCACCGCGCTGCGGAGACCTTCTCCGTGCCGTGCCAACCATGCAGGAGAGCTCTTACCCACATTTTCCCCCCCACACCCCTTTCCCAGCCAAAAACCAGGGACTGGGACAGCCCTAACACAAGCTTCCCCCCCCAGGGGCTGCAGGGTCCCGCGCACCCGAAGACCCCGGTGCATCCCGCAGGCCGGGGGCAGGCGTGTGCTGCAGCATTCCCCACCCTTCATAATTTCCATTTTAATGGATTTTTTTTTTTTTTTTTTGCCGTGTGTCAGCCTCCATTTTTCATAGTTAGCTCAGAATATAGAAAAAGGGAGTTTATATATTTTCCATCTGCTTTATATCCCCTCTAGCACCCTCCCCCAGCTACCCAAGCGCCTCTCGCGCCGTTCCAGCCCTGGGAGAGGGGGAGCAGTCCCTCTGCTCCAGATGAAATATTACACAATTTATAAAATTAAGTTGGGACAGGAATAGGATTTTTTTTGGCACAGCGGCCGCTCCTTTCCTTTTTATTCTAGGCAGGTTCGCAAAGCTCCAAGTGCAGTGGTTTTGGCTATTGTAGCAGCCTCATTATTTAATAAGGCCTCCTCAGGTGGAGGGGGAGGGAGACGGACGTGCAACGTTTGTGCTTTCCTCCCCGTGGCTGTTTCAGGTTGTACTGGGATCTTTTCTTAAGAGGAAACCCGAGTTCGGTTTAGCAAGCCCAAGAGGAAAAAGCTCGTTGTTTATAAGCAACCCTACGATAACGGCGCCTGAAAAACGCCGGGCCATCAGCAGAGATGCTGCTTCGCGGCAGCGGCCTTTGCAAACGCTTTGCGGCTCGGTGATAGCGCATCGGCCCGGGAATCGGGGCGGAAACCAGCCCCGTCCGAGGCTCGCGGCATCCGCGGAGGGTTTCCAGGGCCGCTCTTGGGCCCCCTCCATCCCTGCCCTGGGGCTGGTTTTGTCTTTGGTGGTAAGTTGGAGCAAAACCCGGGGACGCTGCTTTTCGGGATGGGGGTAGCTATGGCATTCTCCCTGCGCTTAGCAAAAGAAATAAGGCAGCGGTCAACTCGAAGCTGTTCTCATGCCGCTTGGGGTAAATTAAAGCGAGATTTGGCCGCTCAGGAGGTGAACGCGAGGGGCAGATGGGCCCAATTCCCCATCACGCGTGGGCACAGGCATGAAGCAAAACGAAGGGGGAGAAGCGGGTTAAACCTTCTTGCGTTTGGACGAGGCCAGATCCTGCAAGGTCAGGGCCCGAGGGCCGTAGGGAAGTCACTTGCCTGCGGCAGGGCGTCACGAACCTCCCAAATCTTGGTCCCAGCATGTAGATGCCGCGCTAGCGGCTCCTTCCACCATCAAGGAGCAGGGGGAAAACAGAGAGGTCACAGTAACCAGCTCAAAAAGCGCTTTCTGAGCTTGGGCCCTCCTCTTCCTCCCAGGGATTTTGGTGCTGGGGAGGCAGGTGGGCTTCGGAGGAGCCTTTTATATCCTGCTCCTGCCCAGCCCCGATTGGTTTCACAGCTGCCGGGAGGTTTCTGCCAAAACGACGGGGCGGCTGAGGCTCGTTCCGCTCCTCGGCGCTCAGCTGTGGCGCCGGGGTCCAACCGACCCGTTATTTTCCCGCGTCTGCCCAGCTCGTGGGGAGTTCAGTACAAAACGGGAAGGGGGTGAGGCCCGGCTGGCTTTGCTGGGAAAACTGTCCCGGTGTTTCTGCCAGGGGGAGCCTGGCGGCGCGGTGCGCCGCTCGCTCCTGCTGGGACACGTATGGATGAGTGGGATGGGAAGGATCGTGTTTTACGTTGGCGGAAATCCAGGCCGGCCCTCCGGCAGCCGGAGCCAGGATGTGGCCGGGGACAGTGGTTCCCGGCGGGCAGGATCGGGCCTGTCGGCTGCCTCCGAGGTGCCGCACGGAGGGTTTCGAGGTTCCAGGTGCCATCCCGGCTTCGTGCTGCCCGCGGCAGAGCCGGGGCCGAGCGCGTCGCCGCTGAGTGATGCTCCGCTCCCCTTCGGAGCGGCCGGCGCCGTTTCCCCCGGCCGGATCGGGGACGGGCTTTGCGCGGGATGCCCGGGCGTTTCCCGGCAGGGATTTTAACTGCCTGGGCGAGGCTCAGCACCGAGCCGCTTGGGAAGGAGCGGAGAGACAGACGGACGGGGAGAAAGATGGACGGAGGGGGCAGGGGCACCTGCTGCGAGGGACGGAGGAGTGACTCCCTGGGCCGGCTCCAAAAAAAAACCCTCTTCTAATCATAGCTCCGGCTTCCTGTTTTCCCGGGGAGGAGCGAAGGGGCATTTACGCTTCCCACGCGGCAGCGTTATTTTGCTCTCCGGGGTTTTTTCCCCCCCCGCTGCGACGTCCCCTTTCCATCCCGGCCGCGCTCCTTCGGCTCGGCGACGGCGTCTCCGCTCCCCGCCTGGCTTTGGCCGCCGCTCCCTTGGCACGCAGCGCTCTTGGCGCGCTCGGCTTTCGCGAAGGCCGACGGCGGCGCGCTCCGACGCCGAGCAGACGGTTTTATACCTCCAGCCGCGTCCGGCGGCTCCGAAGGGGAGCGGGCACGGCGCGAGCGAGGCGCGCTAACGCGACGGCGGTCCGCTCGCTTTTTTTTTTCTTCTGGAATCGCCTCTTTTCTTGGCAAAGCATCGTTTCGGAGGGGYTGGAGTCCCCCTCGCTTCCGCCGCGGGGGGGGGGGAAAGACGGCGGTTGCGGATCTGCCGTCCGTCTTGGAGGTGCCGGTCTAGTTCCTCGCCGCCGCAGGGCTCCAGCCTTGGCCTGGTTTACATCGCGAATGGAGGTCGCCTCTCCGCGGCTTCGCCGCCCGGCGAATTGGGGAAGGCGCTAAAGAGGCTTCCCGGTGCCTGGCGGTCGATGGCGCCGTGTTATTTTCGCTCCCGCGGAGCTAATCGGGTCGAGGCTCCCCGCCGCCGCCGCCGCCGCTTTCTCCGCACGGACGCCCCCTTTTTTTTTTTCCCCGCCAGGTTCTCGGTGTCAATGAAATACCTGGACGCGGACGGCGCTTCCCACAAAGAGCCTGGCTTAATTTGTCAACGTTTAATGTCTGGAAGAGATAAAAAGCAGCGATGCAGGCTCGAATCCTGCAAGAGGCTGCGCGTCCGCTCGCTTTTCCTTGGGGGAGCTCTCCTTTAAATTTCACCGGGGCCTCTTAAGTACTTCKCCTTAAAAATGCCCTTAAAAGAGGTTTGCTGGGCTGGTTTTAAGCGACCGAAATGCCCCTTTATGTGGGGCCGCGACGCTGTTGTCATTTTCTTGCCGTTCCCTTTCAGATGTTTCCTATTAACCAGCGATGGATTTAGAATTAATTTATTTTTATTTTTGTTTTTTTTCCCTCCCCTCCTTGCCGACGGCGTCGAACCGAGAACGTTCTTGCTCTCCGCGCCCGCGCCATGCCCCGCCGGCAGCCTTCGGATGGGCTTTTGGGTCCCGGCCGCAGCGGGAGGATTAATCCAGCCGGCTCCGCGTTGCTCTTGCGCTCGCTGGCATTTCGGGGTCTTTAAGGGCTTATTTCGCATCGGGCCGCTTTGGTTTCTGGCCCTCCGGAGAGGCGTCTTTGCACCCGACATACATTTCTGCGCCGTTTTTAGCACCCTCCCGAAAAGAGGGCTCCCGGCTGGGGCGCCRGACCCAGCAGGGATTCGCAGGCTGGAAAAAGCTCCCAGCCCTTCCAACAGGCCCTGCTTGTTCCTTGCCCCGGTTTATGGCCTGGGCGTTGCCGCCGGCGCGTCCCTCCGGCTCCGGCTCCAGCTCCGGCTCCCCTCGTGCAGGGAGGGAATATTTGCAGGCGACGCCGGGTGAGTGAGGGAGCCGGATTGAGACGGCGCCGCGATGCCGGATCCGGCTGTGCCGCCGGGGTTCGCGCTCGGCTCCCCGCTCTCCTTGCTTCATCACGTCCCGGAAGGCTTTCCTGGGAAGCATCAGCTGGAAATTGCAGTGTTACCAAATGTGCTCCTAATAGGAGCCTCCGGCGGTGGCACAGCTGCATCCCAAGGGAGCGGGGCGCGCGTGTGGGGGTGCCACTCCGGTGGTCGCGGGGTCCCTCAGCCTTGCGCCGTCCATGGGGTTTGAAGGCAGGACTGGGAGCCAGGAGCAGCCCGGGAGAAAAGCGTCGGAGCCGTCCGTCCTCCCTCGGCGTTTGACGGTGCCTCCCGCTCCGCGCCAGCGCCGCGAGCGGCCCGCACRCCCCGGCTCCGGCTTTCTCCTTCGCCCCCAGCCTCGAAATTCCCCGTAAGGCCGTGCCGTTTGGGCAACGCAGCCGCCATCCCCCCCCTCCCTCTCCGGCTCTCTTTCCCCTGGGAAACGGGGCATCCCGGGGGCCCTGCGTGCCGCCCAGCAGCGGCGTCCAGGAYGGACCGTCGTCCTGGGGTGGGTGGGTGGCAGCTCCTGCCAGGCTCCTCCGTCACACCGGCTGTTCCGTCGGGAAGGGCTGGGGCCGGTTCCCGGCCGGCAGAGCCCCCCTCCCGTAACCCTGCCTGTTTCTCCCGTAGGATGGCGGAGCCTCGCTTTAACAACCCGTACTTCTGGCCGCCCCCCCCCACCATGCCCAGCCAGGTAAGATCCCCCCGGACGGGTTTGGGGGAGGAAGGGGGGGCGGAAAGGGGGGGCCGGGCAGCTCGGCGTGGGGCCGGGGGCTGGTGCCAGTCCCGTTCGCCCCTGACCCACGGCTCTGCCTTCTCCCCCCCCCTTTCCGCCGCCGGCAGCTGGACAACCTCGTYCTGATCAACAAAATCAAGGAGCAGCTGATGGCGGAGAAGATCCGGCCCCCGCACTTGCCCCCCACCTCCGTGGCCTCCCAGCAGCCGCTGCTGGTGCCCCCCTCGCCCGCCGAGAGCGGCCAGGCCATCATGTCCCTCCCCAAACTGCAGCAGGTCCCCGGCCTCCACCCGCAAGCCGTCCCCCAGCCCGACGTGGCCCTGCACGCTCGGCCGGCCACCAGCACCGTCACAGGTACCGCGACGCGCTTGGGGAATTTGGGCGGGTGGGGGGGTCCCTATCCCCCCAGTTTGGGACCCGGCTGCCTGCAAGGGTGCTTTGACGGTCCTCAGCAGCTCGCGTCCCCTCCCGGTGGGGACAGAGGGGGTGGTGGGACGGCCAGGTGACCTCCCCAACCCCCCAACGCCGGCTCACGTCGCCCCCCCCTCTCCCGCTTCGCCCGCCAGGGCTGGGGCTGGCGTCGCGGGCGCCCGCCGTCAGCACGTCCGAGTCGAGCGCGGGCACGGGCACGGGCACGGCCACCCCCTCGACGCCCACCTCCACCAGCCAGAGCCGCCTCATCGCCTCCTCGCCCACCCTCATCTCAGGGATCGCCAGCCCGCCCCTCCTCGACTCCATAAAGACAATCCAGGGCCACAGCTTGCTGGGGGCGCCCAAGGCCGAGCGGGGCCGCAAGAAGATCAAGGCGGAAAACCCCTCGGGGCCGCCCGTCCTCGTGGTCCCCTACCCCATCCTGGCCTCGGGGGAGACCGCCAAAGAGGGCAAGACCTACAGGTAGGTGCCGGGCGGGCGGGCGGACRCGCGCCGGCGGGAGCCGCGGGGAGCTGCCGGCCCCAGCGCGGACCCTGTGGGGCTCTCCGCAGGTGTAAGGTCTGCCCCTTGACGTTCTTCACCAAGTCGGAGATGCAGATCCACTCCAAGTCGCACACGGAGGCCAAGCCCCACAAGTGCCCSCATTGCTCCAAATCCTTCGCCAACGCATCCTACCTGGCCCAGCACCTGCGCATCCACCTGGGCGTGAAGCCCTACCACTGCTCCTACTGCGAGAAGTCCTTCCGCCAGCTCTCCCACCTCCAGCAGCACACCAGGTGACGGCACGGACGCGGGTTCCTGGTGGGGGGGGGGGTGTCCGGCAGCCCCTCTTCCCTCGGGGCGGCCGGGGGTTTCGCTTGGGGACGGCGGCCTGACGTTTGTCCCCTTCCTCCCRCTCGCCCCGGCGCAGGATTCACACTGGCGACAGACCGTACAAGTGCCCGCACCCCGGCTGCGAAAAGGCGTTCACGCAACTCTCCAACCTCCAGGTCGGCGCTCCGGGGACGGGAAGGGGGAGAAGGGGAGGGGGGGGAAAAAGAGCCCCAGGAAAGAAAAAAAAACAAAAAAACGGGAAGGAGCTAGGCGGAGGGGACGGACCGCAGGGGGGTCGGGGCCCCGATTGCGAGCGCTGGGAGCCGACGGCGGCCCCGTTCCCGCTGCCGTAACCCGTTCCCTGTTTTTTTCCCCCCCCCCCCCCCGCTTCACCTTTGCAGTCTCACCAGCGACAGCACAACAAGGACAAGCCCTACAAGTGCCCGAACTGCTACCGGGCCTACACGGACTCGGCGTCGCTGCAGATCCACCTCTCGGCGCACGCCATCAAACACGCCAAGGCCTACTGCTGCAGCATGTGCGGCCGGGCTTATACCTCGGTGAGCGGGGCCCGGGGAGGCGCCGG
>NW_020447678.1:0-23971 GCF_003343035.1 Apteryx rowi
CCCCCCGTCGGACCGCCCCCTCCCCGTCTCAGTCTCGCCCTTTGTTCCGTTCAGCCGCGAACGAGCCGCGCTTTCTTCGTCCTCGCGGAGACTCCTCTCGTGGCGCCTTCCCCCACCCCCTCCCGGCGCCGGGAGGGGGGCGCTTCTGCGCCCCCAGCGGCTTCGCGTCTGAGCGGAGCGAGTGGGCAGCGGGGGAGGCTCAGAACGGCCGGAGAGCTGTCGGCGGCGGGGCCTGGTGTGGGACATGCACGGCTCTGAGGCCGCGGCGGCTGCAGTTCCCCGGGCTGCACCTCCCTTCTCCCCCGCCTCTCCTGCCGCCGCCCGCCCTGCTGCGCGCACCGCGGGAGCCGGACTCGGCTTCGGCAGCCGCCGGCCGCTTCGTCCTTGTCACCGTGTTACGGCCTCTGGGATAGAAACACCCTCACTAGTGTGTACCTGACCCCAGCAGGCAGAAGGAAATACTATGGACATCATCAGAAAAAAAAAAAAGTGTGGATAACACCTGAAAATGAATAGTATACATATAATTTTACTTCAAATGAAAAATACAGCAGAGTTTTTAGATTGTTCACGTTTTTGCTAATGAACCCAGAATACATTCTTTTTACAGTATGCTGAATTGTATTTACAAAATGGATAAATAAATAAGCGAAAAGAGTTAGGAATCCATTCTTGTAAATGCGTTAAGATTTTGTTTCATCTATTTTACACACTGACAATAAAGGTATAACTATTAAAATTCATGTTTCTTATATTGTTGATATTTTATACAATTTAAACATGCCTACCTTCTAAAATATTTGGTTCAATTTTTGAATCTCAATCTATTCTACCCATTTGCTACACCCTGCATTGTGCAAATTTAATTTTCCTGTGTTTATGTACTTTGCAGTAATATTTTCCTCACCAAAAGGCTTCCATCGTTTTTTATATTTTTTCTTTCTTCTGCTGTTTATTTTCACACAAGTTTCATGTTTGAGAATGTTCAGTTCTTTTAACAAGTCCCTGGTTTACTTAAAAGCAAGTCCTAACAGAATTTCAGTTTACTTTTCTACAATAAAGGCTAGATTCTGTTTTGGAGTTTTGTTTTATACACATACACACACATATACGTACAAATATATTGAAAATACATACATACATTAAATTATATATATAGTACACTTATGTGTGTATTTATCTGACTTAATTCCCAAATTTAATTTACAAAAGTTGAGCAAAATGTCCATTATATTCCTTGGCAACATATATTCCCCAAATTCAGGGAAAAATGTGACTGATGTTTTCATGTATTATATTACACTTGTCCAGAATGAATATCTTTTGCATGATTGTAATTATAAGTAGGCCTGTAAATTCCATTTTAATTCAAACAGTTATTTTAAACAACTTTAAGTGGAAGTATTGCCACTTAGTAGAGAAATACATATGACTTGGACTAGCAAAAGTACATTTAGTTTAGATTACGTTCACTCTGTGACTGAACCGAATGAACTAATTGCCCCCCCCCCCCCAAACTGCAATGTATGGCACAAGCAGAGCTGCCAGTCTGCTATCTAACATTATCATTTGACTCCACTGTTGGAAACATGCTTTGTTCTCCATACCTGAATTTCAGTGTCCAGACAAGCTTCCTGAAGCAGTGGAGTGCTAGAAGACTTTAAGCAATCTTCTGCTTTCTCAAGAATCCTAAAGCAATTACAGGAAACATTTTAATCCATGAGAATCATTAATTATTGATAGCTCTAAATGCAAGAATATTCTTGTGCAACTTTTCCTCCAGTAATATAACCACTGGAAGACTTTGAAAATCATTTCTTAAAGCATTTCAGCAGAACTTCTAAGTGATGTGGGCACTGAGACCAGTAGCTCACATTAATTACTGCAAACTTCCTTTCCCCAAAGCATGGAGCACCTTTGAAATACTTGAACATCATACTTCCTGGATAGCTGTCTTGAATATAGGTTGCTACAAGTGGCCATAGAAACAGTTCCCAATGGTTTTTGTTACTGACATTGTCACATTGTCAGTTCTCTCATGGATTTTTTTTTTTAAGCCAGAAACATTTTAAGTAGAAAGAAAACTTTGCTGCTGAATACAATTTCTAATGAAGTTGCTTTTGCTACAACTTCAGGACAGTAAGTACCGGATCGAAATTTAGGACACCCCCACTCCCTCCCCAGTTCCAGGAACTACATTTTTGGTGAGTTTGGACACATAGTACTAGGAGTAAAACAAGAAAAGAAACTTTGCAAATCTCTGTTTTTTTTGTTTTTTTTTTTTAAACCCTAGCTTTCTCAGTGTGCTTCATTCAGGACTGTGCCCCAATTTTTTCCATTATACTAGCATTTTAAAGCAACATCTTCAGCTCAACTATACATGACAATATATTATTAATAAGAAAATATCAGCAGATCTTCCTATTAATATCACACACTTCTGCAAAGTTATGATAATTTTATTGAGAGCTTACATGATAATTTAAATTTAAATCTGTATCTCCTACAACAGGGATAATGATAATAATAATTTGCAAATTAGAAGACATGTAAGGTTATTTTTATACAATGCATCATTCCTAATATTGCAGACAAAGTAAAGGTGAAAAGGGGTGCAAAAATTTTTAATCTTATGTTTTATGTATGTTGTTCTAAAACTTTTGATATATAAACTGACATTACTGAGTAGTCCCTAAACATAACCAATCTGTAATGTTGTGGGGGTTTGCTTTTTTTATATATAGTGCATATTCTTGGGAAAGGGTATTGGAATCAAGTGATACAGCTAACTAAGGCACCGTATGATATGGATCTCCTCTTTACTATTATGTATGGGTTTTTTGCAAAAGAAAGAAATATTTATCTGTTGAAACTCACCTTCACTACATTCCTTCACATAGTACAGCTAGTCTGAAAGACAACAGTCTTCATAACCAAAAATTTGCCAGCGTTATCATCACCCAGCCCAGCTTGCCTTACAACTGTCTGATACAGAACATATTTACATTAAGTTTAGAGGCAACATCATGTCATGTCACCACAGGGTGACATCTGATAAAATCACTTGTAGCTAAGAATGAACACAAGGAATGCTAATAAATAGCAAAATTATCACAGAGCGTGAAACTCAAGTTACTGAAGCGAGCAGAGATGGAGTGAGTAAAATAAGTTCTTGGAAAGAGATCATGGAGAAAATCCTGAATTACAGGCTGGATAGAAGAATCCTGAGTGATGCGCTGGACTTACTTCTGCACTCAGAGAAGTGCAAGGGCCTCTCTGGCAGTGTTGACTGTCTCTGTTTGCAATACCTATGAGCTGGTTCAAGTCAAAATCCTACTCCTGGAGACAGAGGCTCTGAACTTTCTCTGGATTCCAGTGTTTTGATCCAGAGAATGGCTTCCTCGTATGCACATATGTGGGGAGATCTGTTCTTGATATTAGAGGTAGAACTGATGTGCGTGTTAAAATACAACTTTTATATCATCACAGTTCAACAGGAAATACAAGTGCCAGAAGATAAGAAGTTGCTACTGCTAATGAGAAAGAAGCAGCATTGTGGCAACAGCACAGCACTAAATGCATCCATTTCTAAGCAAAACCATTAAACATAGGTGCTGTCACTATATCAGTCTATGTCTCTTCTCACTTGATCCCTCATGTCCTCCTTCAGCTGTGAGGGAAACTTACCTAAAAAGCCTTTCTGCTGCAGCCAGGGGGAAGGTCCAGGCCCAAAGCAGCCCTCCTTTTCCCCAGAGGACAGGCAGAGCAGAGGTGCTGAACACATAGGGGCTACAGGCCTCATTGTGTTGTGCTGCAGCCCCTGCCATCAGATAAAGCTCCCAAGAACAACATAACACGAGGCATCAGCTGGACAGTCTTTCTCACAGTACACAATATGACTCTAAAAGGTTTTAATAGTGTACTTTTGGGTGTTGCTTGTGCCAACAGAGTAGATTAATTCAAATGATATTGCCCACTGTTAACTGATCTAACAGATAAGAATAGTTAGGCAGAGTTGGTCAATTTGAAAGACTGGCATATTTGAAAACCCCACTTAAAGTAAGACTATCAGTGCTGCTGGGAGTTTCTCTTGAATGGGAAGATGTTCATGCTTTACAGTGCTAGCCTGACTAGTTGAGGATCTAGATAAATACAGACTATTTCCCCTTAAGAATTCCTAGTTCCAGTTCTAAATAACACAAAATTCAGTAACAGGAGGGTTTTATATCTTCTAAAGAAAAACACAGACCTACAAAGACAGGTTTATTTATTTTTAGATGTAGCACCATGTGACTGGGCATTCTCCTTATATTTCTTTTCATGCCATATACAGCTTTTTATATTTAATTTTTTAGTTAATCCTCCATGTTTAAGATGATAATTCCTGAAGTAGCCTTTAAAGTAAATCACGAAAACAACTGAAACATGAAGAACAAACAGTAACTTAGCAAACTTCTTACACAAGAATCACAAGAGCCATTAGATTAATGGAAAAAAAATTACAACGTTCCTTCTGTAAAAAAAGGAATTAGGAAATACCACACTGCTCTCAGGCAGAATTTTTAAGAAACATTGTAACTAAACACTGACTTAGCTCCTTATCAAAAACAAACACAACATGCACAAAAAACTTATAATCAAAGCACTTTTGCAAAGAAAGCAACTCAACTCTTTTTTGATCGTGTGGGTGGCTCTGAAAAGAGCCTTTGGGTTATATGTTATGTTTCGAAAAAATCCAAACAGTTTTACTAGCTAAGTTTACTTGCTTTTAGCCTTATGGCTCTCAGTCTTCTTGGGCAGCAGCACCGCCTGGATGTTGGGCAGCACGCCGCCCTGCGCGATGGTGACCTTGCCCAGCAGCTTGTTGAGCTCCTCGTCGTTGCGGATGGCCAGCTGCAGGTGGCGCGGGATGATGCGCGTCTTCTTGTTGTCGCGCGCCGCGTTGCCCGCCAGCTCCAGGATCTCGGCCGTCAGGTACTCCAGCACGGCCGCCATATAAACAGGGGCTCCAGCTCCCACTCGTTCCGCATAGTTTCCTTTCCGGAGCAGCCGGTGTACACGGCCCACGGGGAACTGCAGCCCGGCCCGCGACGAGCGCGACTTGGCTTTGGCCCTTACTTTGCCTCCCTGTTTCCCACGACCCGACATCCCGGCTCTGCTGCGAAAACACCACCACCTCTCCAAGAAAAAAAAACAGAGACTCGTAATGACGCAAAGACTCTTCCTCTTTTATCCCTTCCCTGGGCGGGATTGGCTCTTAACGATTGGCTAAAAGCAGTCATTGTTAGCTCAGCCAATGAGAAGGCGGATCTTATTTGGTCCAATCGCGGACAATGACTCGCCTCCCCACAATAGTGTCCAATCAAATTGTACAATCTGGAGCCCTTGTATTTGCATAACGGCCCTATAAATAAAGGGCACAGCGGCCATTTTAGCTGTTGTTCGTGTTGATTGATCTTAAGAAAAGCGTTGTTAAAATGCCTGAACCGGCGAAGTCCGCACCCGCGCCCAAGAAAGGCTCCAAGAAGGCGGTGACCAAGACGCAGAAGAAGGGCGACAAGAAGCGCAAGAAGAGCCGCAAGGAGAGCTACTCGATCTATGTGTACAAGGTGCTGAAGCAGGTGCACCCGGACACGGGCATCTCGTCCAAGGCCATGGGCATCATGAACTCCTTCGTCAACGATATTTTCGAGCGCATCGCCGGCGAGGCGTCGCGCCTGGCTCACTACAACAAGCGCTCCACCATCACGTCGCGGGAGATCCAAACCGCCGTGCGGCTGCTGCTGCCCGGTGAGCTGGCCAAGCATGCCGTCTCTGAGGGCACCAAGGCTGTCACCAAGTACACCAGCTCCAAGTAGAGCGTCCTGGACCGTCAGTTTTAACCCAAAGGCTCTTTTAAGAGCCACCCACGTGCTTCTTGAAAGAGCTTTAACACGTGTGTATACGGGTCATTTCAGAGCGTGAACATACAGTCACAAATATTTTTAAATGCGCTTTTTAAATCGGTTCTTCAGAGTTTGTGCTGAGTAAAATCTCAAAGACGGTGAAATAAAGCAAGTTCAAAGGTGCCTATTAAGTTACTTTATAGCTGTGTTCTGTCAAATGCTCCTTTATCTCTTCCAAGAAACATGAATACGACCTTTAAGCTTGATTTGGAATAGAGTGCACTAAGCACTAATTACTGCTAACTGGATCATTAGGAAGAAATTTCCCAAGCTCTTAACAGCACTTATTCACTCTCCTCTCTTAAAAAAAGTAGGGAAAAGAATATAAAGGACCGTGATAATGTTTTGCTAAGTGATCCCGGGATGCTGTAGGCTTAAAAAGTTTTTTCCTTCCGTACGAGAGGACAGGAGTTAGCCTAATAGATTGCGTGACACGGCGCAGAACACTAGGAGGAGCGACAACACCGCTAACACACGGTAGAGGGTCTGGGAGGACGAACCTGCCCGGGGATGTGATGCCGGGATCGCCGCAGCCGGCGCCGGCAGCGCGCGGTGTCCCGGCGGGTAGCGCGGGCTTTTCGAAATTTCTCAGTCGCCCAATAAGCAGCTCTGGTCTCCCCTATCAGCCAATCAGACCTGGCCGAAGGCAGGGCGCCCCGGCCCCGGTGCTCCCGAGCACTCCGCCGTCCGCTGCGAGCGGACGCCGAAACCCGGGCGCACAGCATTCCGCACCGGCGGGTCCTGAACGCGGGCCGCAAGAGCTCCTGACGCTGGCGCTTCCCTAAAACCAGGCCGGCAAGGTGAGGAAGAGCACTATTGGTAGCTCCGCCCGCCTACCGCCCCGGCAAACTCGTTCTCTAACAGCAGATCTGTGAAGTCACGCAGAAATTAGGAACTGCCCAGCGGTCCCCTGACAGCGCTGCCGGAGCGGAAAGGTCATCTCCAAGGACGCGGCGGAGCCGTGCTGAGAGTTTGCAGCTACGGGGGCTAAAGGGTGTGGCAATCGCACACAGGCTGTTAGGAACCGCACTAGTTAAAGCACCACAAGGAACCTGTACGCCCCAACGCGTCACGAGCCCCCCCCCCCCCCGTCAGTCCCTTTAACAAATGCACCCTTTTGCGGGGCTCAGAAAAAGAAAGCAATTTCCCAGGGAATGTAAACTTTATTTTTCCAAGTCCTAACGTAACGACGGCCAGAAGTTCAGCGTCCCATCCACTGCACAGACCAACGTCCCACACGGATAGTGGTGTGTGGTTAGCTCCGCTGCAGGCGCGGAGTTCGGTGACGGAGCGTATCAGCCCTTTTTCGGACAGTTGTGGGTGGCTCTTAAAAGAGCCGTTGGGTTTAAGTACTTCCACTTCAACACTTCACTTTTTGGGGGCCGCCTTCTTCGCCTTGGCCGCTTTGGGCTTGGTCGCCTTGGGCTTGGCAGCCTTGGGCGCAACCTTTTTCGCCTTGGCCGGGCTCTTCGCTGCCTTCTTGGGCTTTGCAGCCTTGGCAGCCTTCTTGGGGCTCTTGGTCGCTTTCTTGGCAGCAGCAGCCACCGGCTTCTTCGCTTTCTTGGGGCTCTTCTTCACCGCCGCCGCCGCCGCCTTCCTGGGCTTCTTGGCGGCGCTCGCGGGTTTCTTGGCCGCCGGCTTCTTGGGCTTGGCTGCCGCTGTGCGCTTCTTCGGGGCTTTTTCTTTCGTTTCGCCAGGCTTTTTGTTAAGCCGAAAAGAGCCGGAGGCGCCGGTGCCCTTGGTCTGCACCAGGGTGCCCTTGCTGACGAGGCTCTTGAGCCCCAGCTTGATGCGGCTGTTGTTCTTCTCCACGTCGTAGCCACCAGCAGCCAGCGCCTTCTTGAGCGCCGCCAACGAGAGCCCCTTGCGCTCCTTGGAGGCGGACACGGCCTTGGTGATCAGCTCGGTGACGCTGGGGCCCGAGGGCTTGCGGGCTTTGGAGCCGCCCGCCGCCTTCTTCGGCTTCTTGGCGGCGGCTTTGGCGCCGGGAGCCGCGACCGCGGGCGCGGCGACGGGAGCGGTCTCCGACATCGCGGCAGAGACTTCTTCCTAATCAAAAGAAAGTAATTGGGCTACAGTAACCCCGATGCCTGAATTTATAGCGAAGCGGTGATCTGTGATTGGTGCTTTGCAGAGCCCGCCTAACTGTTAGCCAGGAAGAGCTTTTCGTCCTCTCAGTTTGTGTTTCTTCGGAGTTATAAATTCACACTTTTTGTAAAATATTTGCCACGAAATCACCCCGTTTCTTAGGGCAGTAAAGTCAAGACCGTGGAGTTTCATTCGGGGGAGTTTCCCCGTACAGGGATGTAAGATGAGTGAAAAAAGATGTGTTTAACCTCGCGTCCTGAAGCTACGGAGAGCCCGGGAACGGCTAACTTTTGTTTTTCCTTCTAAATTAAAAACCAACCCTTAGTTAAAAAACCTCCCCCGTAATGAAATCTCGTTCTTTAGGGGGTTTTCTCCAGATTAGAATAGAAACTGAGGGGACAGCTTCATTATTTTTGCCGTAAATTGATTTCAAAGAGAAGGAAGTAACACAATTTCATGGCTGAGCTTTGAATATGGATAAAGAATCGGCTCCCTTAACCATATCTTTAACTATTAAGGATACAGTATTTCTACTGAATTTCGTGTTTTGGGAAAGTAAGAGACCTTCAGAGGAATATGTATACTGTCGAAATGTATCTGGAAACTGTCACGACTCTGCATTTTTGGTGGTGTTCTGTAAGTGAAAAGCAGTATTCTGATATTTTTTGAAATAGTTTCTGTTTATAAGAAGTAGCTGTCAATGCCTAGATAATGCATATAAATGCCGGATAAACTGCTACTTTAATGCTTTATTAGTTAAAATAATGTATACGACTATTCTTTTTTTAGGACTGGTAGCAAGTCAGAAGCAGATTTATAGAGAAATAAAAAGTCACACAGATATAGAATGTATATCATATACTTCTTAAACATTAATGGAGTCAGCTGGAATCTTACTTCTACCCAGATAAATTCAGTAATACAGAAATCTGTCTTCTCTGAATAGAAATGCTTCAGACTAAATGTTATTTACCTATATTTAGACACAGTTTATTTTGTACATAGGCTTCATAAAACATGCCATTCTCTTCTTTAAAGGAAAAGAAAAACACTCCTCAGTTTAAGTGTACAATCGAAACCTTAGAATATTGAAATCATTTTTAGACAATGTTCATAGATCAGAATCATCTTTAATTATCATAATCCTATTTAATTATCAATTCTCATAAAGTTACAAAAAAAATGAATTCCGTTTTTTTTTAAGAGCAGCTACAAATTGCTTATATTGATTTTGGATTTAATCAGAACATAAAGGTCTCGACTAGCATGTAGAAAGCAGCCAGAAATTTGTTCCTAGATTGAAAAAACAAATCGAGCCCAAATTTTATATTCTGCCCCTGTACTTTGTGAGCACTTGTAATGCAAAAACTCCATGGGCTGTTTCAGCAGAAAAGTGTCTCATCTGGCATACGTGAATTTGAGATACTAGAATAAAGTAACATTTTACAAAAGGCCCTTGCATGGAGCTTTATTTATTAAATGTTGAAGACACAATGAAGTTATTTTTGATAGTAAATAGTCTTGACTGAAATGAGATATGTTAAAACAGCAAGGATAAAAACAATGAACTATCACCTTCTGAGATTCCCATGTAGTTATGTTTTTATTCTATTGTGTTTTCATGCATGCAAACTAATAAATAAATTGAAGGGGAGAAAGAGAGGAAGCAAAAAAAAAACAGAGAAAGGGAAAATTTAGACTCTTTAGTACATCACAGTGAAAGGCAGACTGAAGAGCATGCTAAAGGTCTATGGATTCTACTGTGCTTCTTGTGTGAACTTGATGTAGACCCCACATTTAAAAAAAGGAAAAAAAAAAAAGAGCCAATCCAAAGAGTTTGAGTGCTGAGTTTGAAAATCCAAATGAAAAGTAAGAATATAGTTCTGAGAGGTTAAAAAAAAATTTTTTTTACTGGTAGCAAGAGGAGAGCATTATGCTTATATTCCAGATTTACTGGACTGAAATGGCCATAAAGCAGAACCAGACCATGTATGATATAAAAGACAGATCTGGGAAGAGTTGTCATGTATCTGTGTCTGTTTAATGTAACATACATTATTCTGGGCATGAGGGTTGAAAGATGCTTTATGTGCCTTAATCCATAGCTTTGACAATTTAGTGTTAGATCTTTGTAAATCTGTTTTATTATAACTGGTCAGGAAACTGGAAGCAGCTGAGAGTGGATGGTAACTTCTGATGCAAGATCAGGGCTGCAAACCCAGGGACAGGCCCTCTTCTCAAGCAACAGCTTCATCTGCCAGGTCTACACTTTTGAAGAAAATTCCCTTCAAGCCTTCTCTTTGTAAATCTGTTCTCAGTGCACCAAGAGAAGAGGTTTCCTTCCTTTCCCCCATAATTAGACTGTAGATTGGAGGACAACACAGGAGGCAGAAGGAGGTGGTAGAACATGTCCTACTTGGGAGAAGCTGTAAGGAGTTGCTGTCACTTGAAATACACGGCACATAGGGATTGCTATCCTTACTCCATGACAATTTTTGAAGGAGCAATATCATCTCAGTTTTTTGAAAGGAAAGCAGATGAGGAAGTTCCTGACCTGGTGATCTCGAGGACTTCAGACATCTTTTCAGAGGGTGCTTGAAGAGCAGAATTTAGGACTTTTAGTTCTAGCCTTCATCTTCATGTCTTTAAACAGCTCTCTGCTCCACATGCTGACTATTTTTGGTTGCCCTTATGAAGTACACTTAAAGATTTGGCAGTTGGCTTCCAACATTAAGTATCAGGATATTTTATCACCCCTATTTTCTATCAAATCTGCCCTAATCTGCCCAGTGCAGATTATTACTGTCCGATGTCTATGTGATGAGAATTTCCCTGGTCTTACTACCATTTCAGATAGAAGAAAGATTAGCAACAGGCAATTATTATTATTGTTTTTAATGAGAGGGCCTTTAGAAACATGAGATGAGGTGAGAAAGTATGGCTATATTATGGGTATATTACTCCCCCAGATCCAGAATTGAAATGCTCTTGTTAATCAGATAAAACAAAGCTTGTCAACATCTCTTAACAATTTTCGAGTTTAAATTTCTGTAAACAACTGCTAAATGTAACACTGGATCAAAATAATAATGCTTATTTTTTAGAGAGACCAATCACAATGCACTTTACAAACAACAATGATATTGCCCTGGCTGTTTTACCAGTAAGAGAAAAAGACAAGGCAAAGAAATCATCCCACAACTTAATTTAGCAAGTCAAGAACAGAGTAAAGAACAGAAAACAGGTTTGCAACCTGACAAAGAAACGTTCTTATCACCCAATAACATTGCTTAAAACAATTTTTTTTAAGAGTGAACTGATAGTCAGTTTGGTTTGCAGTTTCCCTGTGAAGACACAGGTATTTAAATATGGCTCGTTCTATGCTAATCTTCAACCAAACAGTAAAGATTGAAAGTTCTCCTGGTTTTGCCTTCTAAGTATGCTGTCCCACTGTAAACTCCATTTACTTGTCTCTTACTTAGCAGCTCAAACCATTCTCATATGTCTCCTCAAAGTGCATGGCCTTACTTCCCCAAAATGGAACAGCAGATCCATGTATAATCACACAAGATGTCCCGAATTACTTCTTTGCCTGGCAATATGGGTGCTAGTGAAGATTATATAAAGTCCTACAAGATGCCAGTGAAGACTCAGTTCCTATGCAAGGGTCTTCAAAACAAAATTCTTGACCTGTAACATAAGAAGCCATTCTTAAAATTGTGTAATTAAGAAAAACATATATATATATATATATTTTTTTTCTTATGAGGACAGAGGCTTCGCACTGAGGAGAAACAGCTAGAGGCCAATGAGACAGACTGCAGGATGAGAACAATCCAAAAAAGCTGATTAACCAAACTGAATTGAAAACCTACACTCATTTAATGACATTTACTGTTGTTAGCATGATGAAGGCCCAGAGAAATTATGGATTCTACAGTGAAGCAGCCTTTCTTTATGAGAAAGGATGATTTTACTGACATTCAGGTGACCACTCTTAGTAATAATAATAACGATAATATTAATGGGGGGAAAAATGCACAATGGGATCCAAAGACATTAGTCAAGGCTCTGGCATTCTACAATTGTATTGAAAAAGTTGATTCAGCAATTGCAAAAAATTATATTCTATTATATATATTCTAAGGAATACATTATATTCTAAGGAAGAGATAAGATGTCATGGGACTATAAATAATAAAGAAATCAGTATCCTTTTAGACTATATACTTTAACTGTTATGACAGAAACGTACCACCAAGTTTCATGGTTCAGCATGAGGGCGTCACAGCCTTTCTTTGTTTAGAAGAGATATCTTGCCATCTAACCTAGTACCTAAAGAGACAGGAAAGTTTAGAAGCTTGAGAAAAAGCAGTTTCAGTTTGCTCAAAGCCAAGAAATATAGTTTTGAAGATATGCAAGAAAAATGTCACCCGTACTGGAATCATCTAATGCTGCAGCCCAAACACCAAGACAGAAACACTGAGGTCCATCTGTGGCAAAACAGATATAACAATGTACTTTTGCAGGTATGAAGTGGGTGGGTAGCCAGTGATGCCTTTCTTCAACACATGCACACTGCCACAGCAATATATTTCAATCCTGAGCTTAGGAACAATTCTGATAACTGCTACATTCAAAGCAGGACAAAAAAGGCTTCTCATTCTTGCCAGTCTTGCCAGTCAAAGTTGAGAGCTGAAATTTTTCATATTTTCCCAGGTTCAGCCAACCAGGATTGCTGCCAGTGACATCAAGAACACAGTGATGAGAAGAACAGTGATTTTGAAATTTCAGTGATTAAGAATTACAGAATCTCTGAGAACCAAAGGCACATCTGGAGATCATCTAGTCCAACCCCCTGCTCAAAGCAGGATTAATACAGCAGCCTCCTCAGGCCTGTGTCCAGTTGGGCTTTGAATGACTCCAAGGATGGAGAGGCAACAAACTCTGTGGGCAATCTGTTCTGGTGTTTAACCAACCTTACAATAAAAAAAAGTTTTTTTCTTGTTTCTGTTTCAGTTTCAGTTTGTGCCCATTGCTTCTTGTCATGTCACTGGGCCCTATAGGGAAAGGTCTAGCTCCATCTTCTTTACCCCCTCTCCCCACCATCAATTATTTATTATACACATTGATAAGATCCCCCGGAGTCTTCTCTGCTCCAAGCTAAACAGTCTCAGCTTTCTCAGCCTCTCCTTGTATGTCAGATGCTCCAGTCCCTTACTCATCTTCATGGCTCTCTGGTGGACTCCCTCCAGTACGTCCATGTCTCTCTTGTACTGGGGAGCCCAGGACTGGACCCAGCACTCCAGATGTGGTCTCACCAGGATTGAGTAGAGGGGAAGGATCACCTCTCTCAATATTATTTTGCAACCAGTACTTTTCCACATTAATCTGTGAAACTCGTGCACAGACTAATGCTGAATGGCACTCCTGCCATTTTTTTTTTTTTTTTTTTAAGCTTAATGGTTAAATGAAGCCAGTTTCAAAAAAGACTGTTGCCTCTCACACAGTCCTTAGCTTCAAGGCTTGTCAAGACCAGTTTGAGCTACTCTGAACTGTCCGAATGATAATGTTGATAATGACTGTAGGACCTGCAAAAGCTTTTAGGAGCCTTAGCAAAAATGCCACTTAAAAAAAAAAAAAAAAAAGAAAAAAAGAAAGCTTTGTACTGGGAATGAACAAAAGATTGGTACATGGAAGCAAATAACTGAGAACAAAAAGGTGATCGGGGTGTCGGGATGTCTAATCAAGGTCTGATAGATTCTTGCCTATGAATAGGTAAAGAAAAAACAGCCACACCCCAATCTATGGAGAGGTGACTCCCCTGTGTACAGCAATTTTTTGTTAACCAGGAGGGCAATATCATTTGCTAACCAGCAAAAATGCAGGACTGTATCATTTCAGGACTGAGCCTCAAAATTTCCATGTCTGTCTGGAACATGACAGCCCAAAGCATCAAATTATCCCTTCTGACCTCTGAACCCATTTGGAAAAAGGACTTTTGTATAACCAAGTGTTTTTACTTCTCTCCACCCATCCCTAGGACTGAACAATATTATGTTTCTATTATTACTACTATTGCTGCTGCTGCTGCTGCTGCTGCCGCTGCTGCTATACCATGTAGGAATCCTAGTTATGAGCAGGATTTTGTTCTGCTGGGTTATGTAGACTATAAACTTCTTGTTTTCAACTGAAGCAAAAGAGGCAGATGGTAAATACAGAAAGACAAAGAAATACCAGGTACCAACATGCAAGATGGGAAATTTAACCTTATCTGTAACTCTTGCTAAATATCTGGAAAAATTGTAATATGGCATCTGAACCTATGTCTGACTGCTGTCTGTTTTCCCAGGTGTATTAATGAACAGTCAACTGCTTTGTCTTTTTTATGAATCAGACTGCAAATACTAATCCAGTCAGACACTGAAATTGAAACTAGGTCGTCCACGCAGGAACTGTAAGTCGTATCCCTTCTGTGGCACTCAGGATGTACATGTACTTAAATGCTATTTCCTAAGCAACCAAAGGTAGTTTCAGACCTTCATGTGGAGTGACAGGAAACAGGATGCTGAAAACTCACTTGAAAAAAGATAATACTCAGTAGACCCAGCTCTGCATCCAACATATGTAGCCACTCAGTTACTCTTAACATATCTGAAGATCGTGAGTGAGAGCTAAACACAAAGTAAGGTGTTTGGTGGTGCAGATTTATGCATTTCTTTCATTTATGGACTCAGCACATGCTGAGAAAAGAATGCCTTACTGATATCGAGCTCTCCTAATTACCAACTCAGGCAAATTAAAATCAGGTATGAACAAAAACACATATTTACAGCACTCAAAACAAACAATTGTTTTTCAGACATAGGTGAAGAAACTTATATCATGCTTAACTGGCTTATTCCAACATTAAATTTAAAAAGATTCTCATTAATGGATAATATGTTTAACTGTAGCTGAATGATATGCTGCAGATTTTCCCTCCATTTCATTTCATTTTAGGAGCTCTCACAAGTATAGAAAAATATTAGAAATGAAACTACTAATCAGGGGAACTTGGTCTAGCACAACACACACACACAGAGGGTATAAAGTTATATTTGAACGTTTGTGATTGTCAACTATCAGATTAAAGTGGTGTGTCACACAGAGTTCTGCAACGGTCAGTCCCAGCTCTGGCATAATTTTATTAGTGATCTGAATTACATAATACAGAGTACATCTATAAGTGTTATGGGTGTCAACAAGCTAAGAAATGCCAAAATGATGTAGGACAATTATGAATTGAAAAATGCATTATAAATTCCTTATAAATTGGTGATATTTTCTTTAAAAAAGTGGAAGGTACTTCACTAAAAAAGAACTATATTAGTTTTATAAATATAGGACAGTAATAGTCGGCTATGTAGCACTTGAGTAGATCTGGATCTTCCAGTTACAGTTCTAGGTTGACAATGAATCAATAATATTATGTTACTGGTTATGAAGGAGGGGACACTTGTAACAATCCAGCCTGCAAGACAGGTGGAGATCTTCCACTCTAATCAGGACTGTCATAGTCTCACTTGGAGTTTTATGCCTAGTTTTGAGTACCAGACTTCAAGTAGTAAGATCTATAAAATAATAATACACAAAGGAGAGCAACAGTATTTATCAGAGAGGTCTAGGAAACATTTTCTAGTGGAAAAGCATACACAGTTCTAGTTGTCTGACTTAAAGAGAAGGATGAAAAAAATTAGGTTGCTTCTCAAATATTTAAGAAACAAAGGGTAATGGAGTGATTTGTCCTCAGTATCCATAGTGGTAAAGATAAGAAGTAATGCCCTTCATTACAGCAAATTAGACATTAGGAAAAGTTTTCTAATATAGAGTAGACTGATATACTGGAAAATGTTACTTGGGAAGATTGTGGGGTCTCCAAGGCTCAGTCATACTGAGCAACTATCAGGAATAAAATGGATACAGCTGACTCTTTCCTGATGATGGATGGAGGAACCAACAAAAAATAGCTCATGTCTAGGTGCTGGTAGTTATCACAGAACTACAGATCAGAGAGACTCTACGTGGACAAGAGGTGAGTGCTGGGTGCAACACACCTGCATTTTTAGGTTCTTGACACCATCTTCCACAGCATTCTCATTTGGGAGCTGGGGAAGTATGGGCAGAATCAACAGGCTGTTAGGTGAGTCGAAAATTGGCTGCCTCACAGGGCTCAAAGGGCTGCAATTAATAACTTAACATCTGGATGGCACTCAGTAAAGAGAAGAGTGCCCCAGGGCTTAATACCAGAATTGATATTATTCTGTTTTTTTCAGTAACAAGCTGGATGATAAGACAGAATGTACCCTTGGCAGATTCGTGAATGATACTAAGTTAGGAAGGGTAGATAAGGCCAAATGTTAGATGTTAAATTCAGAGGGACTTTAACAAACTTGAGAGGGTGGCTGCCTACCTCCTGAAAGAGCTGTTGGCCTTTCTGTATGAAGTCCCTGCGGATTTGGCCCAAGAATTGCTAATACTCTGTCCCATCCTCTATATGAGCTGATCATCGTTGGTCTTTCCTAACAGCTGAGACCTTAAAGGGGAGCCTGAAGCTGTCTCCAGACCCAAATATTAAATAAAATCCTGTAAGCCACTAGGGCTGAGTCCTTCCATCCAAAACATTACAGAAACAAAGACAAGCACAGCAGCAGTGTCTGGACACACCAACACAATGTGCAGCACCATTTTCCAGACTCAGCTTCCTCCAGGCACACACAGTCCAAAACAAAATTAAATATATTCCTAAGGAATACCTACAGAAAATTCATTATGTGGAAGATTACGTCCCAGAGAGATTGCTGGGACAAGACAGGACCTCAGCTGTACTCACAAAGCTAAGGGACTTGGCACAGTTCAACAGGAAAGCTTGTTGTCCAATGAAGTTCTGGAGGAGCACAGATAAGAGGTGGAGCTGATCAGTCTCTGTGGTGTGGGAACCATGCTGACAATGTTTTCTTGATATGTCTTTCCAGCCTAATCAATGTCCAGTGTATCAGGAGACCTGTGCTGCTTTAAGTGCCAGTCTAGAAAGCAGAGTAAACATTTAAGAAAAGTGCTGAGAGAACATTTAGATCAAGTGTTGGCTGTGGTTGCTGAGTTGCTGATTTGCTTTCTGCTACCCCTTACCAAAATCCAGGACTAGCATGGCATGCTACAAAGCTCTGATCTCCGTGGGTTGTCCCACTGCTGGAGAGCAATCTGGAGTGTCTGTTGCAGAGGTCTGGCTGGGTTTGTCCATTCCTGGTCTTCCCAGGGGAGGCCCAGAGCTCAGGCAGCTTCGACAATATGGATGGGTCACTTCTGCCCCCAGTCTCATCATGTTGCCCTCTCTCTTCTCTCCCATGTCCTAGAACAGCTCCACATGAGCAACTGGGTGTATTAGTTTATTCCTGACACCACAAGCCTAGTCTCAGCAGTCCTCTAGCCTTTGCTCGCAGACCACCAGCTATTCAGTGAGCCTGCCCAGCCCCCTGCTCTTGCCTGTGGAGCAGTTTGTAGATGGGGGAACCACCAGACTGCAATTGGAAGCCACAGCTGGATGTTTCCTAAGACTGATGACATGGGAAAGGGAGACCCATGTATCTTAGCAACCTTGCAGCTTGTGCATGGTTGGATGTGGACAGGGCCAGTGCTAGCCTTCTCCTCCAAGGCAGAGTGGGAGAAACCACACTCAGTACTCCAGAGTCACACCAGGGTGGCCCAGAACAACTGTCCTGAAAGCTGTTGATTCTTGCGTGTGAGAAAGCCCTAGGAAGGGTGTCTTTGTAATTCTGGTACGCACAGTATTGTTTTGAAAGGAACTTGGAGACATCTGGCCTGGTGAGGAGGTGTGAGTGCGGCAGGACCACGTGTGCACTTGGGTGCCACTGCCTGCCAAGGACAACATTCTTGTGGCAGTGCACGTGCAGTGTCCTTTCCTGTGATCTGCTGTTGGAGACCAGTCCTGTGACATCATTGTTTCCCATGCAGAAACAGCAACCAGCTCCTGCTGTTTTGCAGAGCAGTGACTCAAACAACTCTCAATTTCCCTTGCAGACAGCTGATACAGGACAGAGGAAGCCAGATGGCTTTTGCAAGATTTTGCCCCTCTGTGGATCGTCTTCTGATCTGTCAGAAGCTGCCCTCTGTGTGTGGCAAATTACACCCTCAAAGGTCAGCCCAGACTGCTTCTTTCCTCTCTCTGCTCCCCTGAACTATGAAGAGACTCTCCAGGGCGAGGCTGCTGGGCCATGACAGAGGCAGTTTCTTGACTTATCAATCTCTGTGTGATTTCTGGACTTGGCAGGAAAAGAGAAGTGGGAAATAGCCCAGACAAGAACTGCAGCCCAACCTCTTGATCTCTGACCAAGGATAGACTTCAAAGATAAAGATGGGGATGGGCATCTAAATCTCTGATTGTCTCAGCTAGGGGAGCAGGAGGGGAGAGGAAATTAGTTATCATCATGTCAATCATTTGACTAAATTTATGACCACAGCCCCCTAGACCTTATATGGATCAGTACCAAATAGATAAAGATGATTAACACACAGGGGAGTTGATACCTGTAAAGTACTTAAAACATTTGAATGTTAGGTGACATTGCTGGTTTTGATAAAAAAGCCTAAACCACTCTACAACTATTCTACTGCTAGGAGATCCTTCCCAAATGTCAAATCCCCACATGAAAATCTTGACTTTGGGACCTGCTGTCAAAAGGAAATCTTTCTATGTTGAAAACATTTCTCACCAAAATAATGCACAGTGGGACAGCTACTTGATCTCAGTAAAACAGGCTTGGAGTGTGGCATTGAAGGTGGGACACGTAGGAAGGGGATGCAGAGGATGAGGACAACAGCAATAGACTTAGAAGCCTGGAATGTGCGAAAGAAGCCTGGTCTGGTGCATTTCACGGTCTTACTTACTCATAGGTAGGGGCAGGCCCCGGTTCACCTCTCCTCCTTGGCCAGATTTTCAGAACAGGAGAACAATTTGTTTCACCCCCCTAGAAAGCCCAGGTGAGATTTAATACATTTTCAGCATGGCAAATCAGAAGAGCATGACAAGAGTGCAAAACAGGGGTCTCTACAACCTGTCTCCCTCACAAAGAAGAGATCTCAATTCCCTAATGTCTTTGGAAGGGAGAGAGAATATTTTGAACAGAAAATGATACACCAGCTCTCAATGAGTGGACAGTGCAAGGAATACCAAAACCAACCCAATCCTCATGTAATATTTGAAACTACTAGTTTGAAAAATATCATCTCCTTTCCAGAAGTTTATTCATATATATATTATTACAACATAATGTCCAACAGGATTTTTTTTTGGCTAATATTGATCTAAGAGTTGAAGCCTTAAATTCTATACCTATTCCACCATTTTTTTTTATTTCAGATGAAATTAATAACTCTGCATATTCTAATTATCCAGTTTGAGATTGGTAATATAGACACAATAATCTACAGGAGCCCTATCTACAGTCTTACTGCGCCAAAATTTAAACAAATATATATATATATATAAAAGAATCACATTAATTACCTAGTGGATCAAAAACCACAGTATAAGCAAAATTACAAATGGAAACCAAAAGCCTGAAGTAATAGTCATGGGGATAGACAGAAAGTGATCTCAGCACACTAGAGGCCTGACTTTTTCCCTCTGTCTTGCAGAATCGAATGCATCTTGATTCTATCTTATTGTGGGTCTTTCTTTAGTCTACATATGTGCTAACATATAAAATGTTGAGTGCTCTTGCTAGAGCTCTTTCACGAGTAAGTATGGGAGGGCAAGGAGCAGGAAGGGAGGAGTAATGAAATGTCAAGTTCTGTTGCTTAGCACTAGCAAGTGAGGAGAAGAAAATCATAATCAAGGGAGGAAAAAACTCTGGAATCCTTCTTTTCACTAGTAACAGCAGAAAGGCCTGAAGCTTGTTTGCAGTTTTGTCACTTGTCAGTTCTGTGTAAACAGAAACTGTAGCAAGCCTAAAACATCCTTTTTTTTTTTTTCAGCCCCAGAACCAGGCACATTTCACCTGTTCATTCTTCCCATGCAGAGGAAAGGAGGTGTGAATAAAACTACAGCATATCTATGGATATTTCCCACTGCACCTAGGGATACTTCAGTACCTCTGCACCAGGGATCACAGTTGTTACAGCTTGGATAAAAACTGTGACAGCCTCTGCTGGGTGAACCACTGTAGCTGATTTGAAAGATACAGTGAGGGATGGTTCATTTTGGAAGGCGGAAAAAGCAAAGGTTGTTCATCTGTTTCCTAGTTTGTTGCTTTTCTGAAGTGATGTGTATTAACAAGGTGGAAGAATTATTTAATCTAAAGAATGCCCTTTTTCCTTCTCAAAAGAAGATATAGATTTGATATTTGACAATGAATAATTTTAGGGACAGCAATATATGAGGTATCAGGATAATGAGATCCTCTTTTAGACTTTTAATATAATCAGAGAGCGCAAAAATTCTCTTTAGCTTTATGATGGAATTTAACTTCTTCATTAATTAAGCACACTGAAGGGAACTACTCCCTCCCACTTCAGGAGCCTGTAGTTCAATAGAGATAAACTGTGTATTACGCCTTCTAATATGGCAGTTTGAAAAAGTGAGTGTAGAAGTTATGCTTGCAGTTTCCACATAAAAGGGCAGAAGAAACTCAAAGCTGAAAAATGATAATTCAGTTTTTCAGAATAATTGAAAATTCCATCTAGCAATGTTTATGTGTAAGTCTAGTAGTTTCTGAAGCTCAGGATGTCCTTATGCTGTAACATTTGTAACATCCTTAGCCAAGGATTGCTCCTCGGTTTCATAAATATTAATTCATAATTTCTTTCCTTTCCAGTATACATTTTCAGCCACATAGCAACAGCTAAAGATTGAAAAGCCTGATCTGCAACAGAAAAGGAAGGTGATTTTCTTAGTGGTTAATGTAGCAGAAATTTGAATCAGTAGTTGTACTAATGGACTTATTGCAAAGGATAAATAAATAAAAAAAAAAAATTAAAGAGAGCTGTAGCTCCAAATGAGTAAAATGAGTAAAGGTCACAAACTAATAATACTGAAAAAAAAAATCTCTCTGACTTCTGTTTTATATGCACTTACAGACTCATCCTCGCTTATCTAAAGTTTTGAAGTGTCAAAGTTCCCATTTTAGAAATGGGAGATAGAAAGAAAAAGCACGCGCGCACACACACACATATTTATAGATAGATATATATATCAGAGCCTTGAGGGCAAGCAAATCAAAATAAGAAATCAACAACAACAAGAAAATAATGGTAATTAAAAGTAATTTAAACAAGCATCAGTCATTGCAAGAAAATAAAAAACATACACATATACGGAAACAAGAATATATAAATCAGAGTTGAGTAAAAAAAAATCCCTTCCAAATGTTATGAACATATATCTAATCGGATTCATTTATTTATTTATTTATTGTGGGGAAATTTTTGCTTTACTTGACAAACTTTGTAGCCTCAACAGCGAGCTTTAACAGCTAACTGCAAGTAGGAAGCGAACACGAAGCAGGCAACGTTCCGTCACCCTTTGTGACGAACCCAGAGACAATGTCGGGAACCCCTCCCCCGTCGCGGCGCAGTCCCCAACCAGGTCGGCTCCCACGCGCTATATACCACCGCGCGCCACTGCGACCACCATACTCGTCTCTGGCAGTGCAAACAGAAACATGTCTGGCAGAGGCAAGGGCGGGAAGGGGCTCGGCAAGGGGGGCGCTAAGCGTCATCGCAAGGTGCTGCGCGACAACATCCAGGGCATCACCAAGCCGGCCATCCGGCGCCTGGCTCGGCGCGGCGGCGTGAAGCGCATCTCGGGGCTCATCTACGAGGAGACGCGCGGCGTGCTGAAGGTGTTCCTGGAGAACGTGATCCGTGATGCCGTCACCTACACGGAGCACGCCAAGCGCAAGACGGTCACGGCCATGGACGTGGTGTACGCCCTGAAGCGCCAGGGACGCACTCTCTACGGCTTTGGCGGCTAAAGTGTTTGTTTTGTTTTCGCACCATCTCGACAACCCAAAGGCTCTTTTAAGAGCCACCCACTTGCCCTAGAGAAGAGCTGTATTACTTTAGTTAGATACAAAGCAAACATGTTACTGCTGTTTGTGTCAGTGATGTGTAGCTTTTATTTGTAAATTACTATGTAGCTAGCCCTTGAAGCAGATAAGCACTATAGTGATTACCTCAAGCTTTGTTGCTAGTATGTTAGAGACTGTCCTACTTAAGTAGACTCAAGAATACACAAAGCTATTAATTTCGGGACCGACTGTACAATGCGAGTCTGTACGGAGCCCAGGACCTTTTTCTATTTATTTTCCTGAAAAAATCGGGGTGAATGACAAAAGAGAGTAAAACGCCCTTTACAAGTTTAAAAACCAGCGAGCGGATGCACCGGTCCGGCTGTGAGTCCGTATCCACATCGCCGTCCGGGCACCTTAATGTGGTGGCTCTGTGTTTTTTTCATGTACGTCTTTGTAGCCATATTTAAGTCAATAGTAATCACTGTACTGCCTCTGGGGAAGCGAAAATGTGCGGGGGCTGGGGGTGAGGGAGGGAGGTGGCTTCGGAGTTGCTCTTCCCCGGAGCTCCTTCTCGCCACAGTCCAAACACCAGAATTATCCCAATTTCTCTGAAAGTCGTTTTAGGAAAACGTCCATTATTGTCTGTGCATCCCGTGATTTGAAACTTATGAAGAGGAGTTTGCTCCAATAGAGAGCCCAATCGGGTTTTGCTATTCCGTTTCAATACCGGTCTTCCCGTAGTCTGAAAGCCCTTTTCTGCTCGGACTCAAGGTTATCTCGTCTGGTAAGGGAACATAAATAAGAAATTATAAGCTGGAAAGCTCCAGGACTGCAAAGTCTAACTTCAATATCGTTAGCCTGGGAATACCTTCAATGCGGAGTCAGTTGCAAAGTCATTGAAAATATTATTATTTGCGAATTAGAGCGTCACTCGGAACTTATCACTATTAGTAAGCAGCTAGCTTACCAGATACATTATTACTTTCTATTAGTTCGTACTGAAGTGATCCTTTGTGCGGAAGGGTACGTTACAAGGTTGCTTATTAATGCAAATACATCGGATGTTCGTTTTTTTCAAAGCCCAAGTCTTTTGCGAACACAAAGAAAAGAAAAACATTTTTAAGCATCTGGGAAGGCATGACTTCAAGTTACCGCCCACCGTTAGGGAGAATTAATTTTCCCTATAGATTTCCATCTTCGAGACACAGTATAAAAATCGCGGTAAGAAACAGACACAAAAAAAAAAGAGAGTGGGGACAGCAGGGCATGGGGGGGGGGTGAGGACCGTTGGACGTTGGCGAACAGGCGGGCTTTCGAGGCGGGCTTCTCGAATTTGAAAGTATCCAATAATAATGGCTCGCCGCTGCCAGCCAATCAAGGAGGGGAATACTCTATAAAAGTCTCCACGGCGACAATCGAGCGCTCATTTAGTAGGGCTCGTTCTGAGGAGCAGTTCGGTGCGCTCCGAGCGATGGCGCGGACGAAGCAGACGGCGCGGAAGTCGACGGGCGGGAAGGCGCCGCGCAAGCAGCTGGCCACCAAGGCGGCCCGCAAGAGCGCGCCGGCCACGGGCGGCGTGAAGAAGCCGCACCGCTACCGGCCCGGCACGGTGGCGCTGCGCGAGATCCGGCGCTACCAGAAGTCGACAGAGCTGCTGATCCGCAAGCTGCCCTTCCAGCGCCTGGTGCGCGAGATCGCGCAGGACTTCAAGACGGACCTGCGCTTCCAGAGCTCGGCCGTCATGGCGCTGCAGGAGGCGAGCGAGGCCTACCTGGTGGGGCTCTTCGAGGACACCAACCTGTGCGCCATCCACGCCAAGCGTGTCACCATCATGCCCAAGGACATCCAGCTCGCCCGCCGCATCCGCGG
>NW_020447678.1:25016-31993 GCF_003343035.1 Apteryx rowi
GGGAAGTTTAATGGCTTTTGTTCGGGAGCGTAACAGCTCGGGGCAAGGGAGCTGCTGCCAAACCTTGGAGGCTGGGGGAGAGGAGAGGCCTGGTGGGAACAGACGTCAACGCTGTTGAGAGCGGAACGAACAAAGAAGCGCTGTATTTGTGACGCGAAAGAGAAGAGAGAGCCAGGGGAATACACGCAGAAGTATGAGAAGATTAACGTTTAGCAGCATTTCGTTTATTCAATAGGCTTTTGTAGTCACGAAATTACATTTGACCTTTAGTTCACTTTTAATTTTCCAGCTGATTGTATCATGCCTTGGAGACTACCAGTCTGATATCTCAAAGAAGTCACCTTTTCTATTCACTCGCAAATAAAACATTCAGGTCCTCATGATCTTGCTGCTTTGTTATGCACCATCCTTTCCTCTGCCCTTGATAACGTAGTCTGGCTTTTCAATACGCTGCTGTAAACATTATTGTCCAAACCGGTCTGAAATGAAAATTCAGATATTTGAGCGAGGCATCTGGGAACCCCTGGAGGAGTTCGACAGAGTGTGTTTCATAAATACTACACAAGAAGAAAAACATTAGCAGTTACAAGAAATATTGGTAACATAACTATATAGGTTGCAAAAGAAAGGAGACTAGAAACCAGATGCCCCTGTTGTTATATGCCAGACATGAGACAGTGGCACTTGCCATATTGTATATTTTAACCCTTCCCCTCTTCCAAAAATTCTAATTCATCTTTTTATGAAAATGTCCAGAAGAGAAAAACGAGCTTTTTTTTTTTTTTTTTTTTTTTTTTTTTTTAAGAGTAATTCCACAGTGGGCAGATATGGCATAATTTATCTCTTAGCTGAGTGTTATTTTTAGGAATATCCTAGACCTCATAAGCAGAGCAAAATTCTTTTCTATAACATTTTTTGTGTGTATATATAATATAATATAACATAATATTTTATTTTATTTTATTTCATATATATATATAAAAGCACTTTTCTTTCACACACGAATTTTGTTCCTTATGGACATCCATCCACCTCCTTTCCTTTTCCAGGCAACCTCCCCCATCACTCACTGGGGTTTATCTCTCTGCCTTTATTATTTTTTGTGGTTCCAACAATACTATATGGTAGATCCAATGAAATAAATTGCTCCAAATTTTTGCATTGATAAAATGAAAGTGCTCCTGCTAGAACAGTATAAAAACTGTGCCTGTAAGTGTAATTTGGAAGCAATTATATGATTATATTTTTTAAATTAACTATTCATCTGGGTACACTCTAAGACTTCAGATTATAGGCTACATTTTTTTTCTACTTGCTGTTTCAGGTAGGCAGCAAATTATTGACTGAAATGACTTAAGTTTGTTACTAGGATCCGCTTTGAAGTTAGGGAAGGTTAAAAAACGACTAAACCATAGGATTCATTATGTTTGTAACTGAATGAAGAGGTCACGGGGTGAACAAAAAGGACTTCATTGAAACAGATGCTGGCAAAGTTTTCCAGCTTGGACACCTGGCATGTACATACACTGCAAAGGGCGCTCACCAACACAGGTCTTTGTGTCAGTGCACCTGAAAGAGAATGAGAATTTATTCATGACTGATAATTAGCAAAAAGCTTATTTGTGTCTCCAGGTCTTATATTAGTGCATCTATTTAAATTGCTAAAAAAGACTTGCTGGGACCTCTGTGTGCTAACAAGGTGGTACTTATTAGTAATAAGCCAGAGTTAATTTTTCTGGGTGAAAAAAAGACATATTCTAGACCAACAGAAACAGGAATACACTTTATGATTCTGTCCCCTAAATTTTGAGAGAACACAGAACTCTTAAGGCATATTGGAAGGTTTCTTTCACTCCCAAGAGTGTAAGTGAAAGTCTCATTTCACATCACGCTACCTCTCAAGGAAAAATCTTGACAAGTAGAAATCTTTTTGATGTGGCCCACCATAAAACTTAAATCCCCAAACCTGCCAACACTAGTCATGATGTTTTTTTGCTTTACCCTTTGAGTTTCTTTTACTGTGATTCAAGAGAAACTCAGAAAAGCTTTTTTAATTATGTACAAATAAATAGGGATGAAATCTATCTATCTATCTATCTATCTATCAAAGAAACTCTAGACATTCTTCTTTAAAGACATAAAACCAACAAACTGGAGTAGCTTATCCCTGTGCTGTAGCCCATACAGCTGTTCCATTCATTACCTGGTAACATTGCTCAACTGTTTCCTTCCATTACGACCTGGCTGTAAAATTAGGTCATTAAGTTCAATGAAATCATTGGGAGAAAGAGGGGGTTATAGTGGAAAACAAACAAACACACACACACACACACACACACACACACACACACACAAGGAGAGAGGGAGAGAGAGAAAAAAGCCCTACTCTCGGCAGTTTACTGCACTAAAGAAATATTTTCACCCTTTTCTCATCCATTTCTTTTCTCATCCATCAGACTGTTATGCCTTGCACTCTTAGATTGTATATAAAATGGAAAAAGCATCTCTACGAGAGGCATGTAAGTATTGCTCAGAAGCCTCTAACTGTAACAGATGATCACTCAGCCTTCACATCACAACTCAGCCTTTGGTGCTATCCAGCTTCGGTGCTATGAGTATTATTATAGCGTGAATACCATCTGCAAGCTTTAACAGCCAGGAGAGAAGATGATGTTTCCAGGAGTCACTGGAGAAACTACTACTATTTGTTTATGAACTCAAGGCATAAATTTTTACTTCTCATTTTAAAAATCAGGATATTGCTTAACTGCCCCATGTCATTCCTTTTTTTATCGTATTGAGGATTTGGGTAAAGAGGGGTGAAATATGTCCTTATATTGATGATGTGCTTAACTGGTAAAGCTCTGTGTGTGTGTGTGTATAAAGAAATGAGTTCCAGCTCATATCGCCTTTATAATCTGGGAAATCTGACTGCAGAATTCTGACAACTCAGCGGATTTTCTGACTCCATAAGGGTAGCTATTTTATGATCACCAGCTGGGGAAGTGCAAGTTCAAATAGAAATATACAGACACCGACTAATGGAAGAATGCACAAATTCCCCCCCTAAGATTTATATAAAGCACACCTATAAACAAAAAAAGTCAACTTAAAATACTCAGGAAAAGGTATAATCTATTTTCCATAGTTTTTTATTACCATTGGTAATAAATCTGAACAAATTTGATATTTAATCTTGTGTACAGAGCTTTTGAATCTTAGTTTCTCGGTCAACATGATCGCCTGTAAA
Source organism: Apteryx rowi (assembly GCF_003343035.1). Lineage (NCBI taxonomy): Eukaryota > Metazoa > Chordata > Aves > Apterygiformes > Apterygidae > Apteryx > Apteryx rowi. Next base: position 28,267 of record NW_020447678.1, read on the forward strand.
ATCAAGTTCAGTGATTAGCTAGTAAGTGAAGGCTCCTTCCCTCTTTGTGTGTGTATGTGTGCGCTGAGACAGGAAGGCTCATCGCCCTTCATGGTCATCATCACAGGTACCGCTCTCATTTTGAAACAGACCTTGGTGATGGACTTACAAATGCTGGGGGAAGAGCAGCAGCACCTTCAAAACAGGCTGCCTTAGCCGAGCTCGGCAGTAACAGGACAATTGCAATGAGCTGCAAGAGGTTTCTGCTCTTGCTGAGCATGGCAAGGGGAAAGTGCTGTGCTCCGGGGCCCAGGGCATGTCCTGGGCAGCGCTGCGCTGCCCTGCTCCCGCCCCATCACCCTGAGAGCTGAAATGAGTTTCGAGTTCTGCGTAGTCACAGCCAAGTAAAACAATTCCCTTCTACCTAGTCCTGTCTGTTGACCACATTTGAATTAATACAACAGCTTATGCTAACAGGCACCAGCGAAATCCATACACATTTTAAATAATCATTTTAAAATTTTGGTCAGCTTCCCCGACATGTTTGAAAGGTGCTTTTAACTCCACTTCAGTGTGTGCTTCTGTGTCTGTGTATAAAAATCCTTCCCCCTCCCACCCGTAAATTCCCTACTCTGCAATTCACTGGGATGCTTTGCAAACACTGAGGGGGAGTTAAAAGCATCCCAGCGAACTGTGGAGCAGGGAATTTACAGCTGGGGGTGGGAAGATGTTTATACACAGGCAGAGAAGAAAGGCAAAAAAAAAAATTTTTTTTTGAAGAAATAACCAGGGCTACAAATCAAATGCTACAGTGTGGGGGGGGAAGGGGGAAAAGGGGGGGGGGCAAGGAGGATGAGGGAAACAGAATCCAGTTAAGCCAAGGAACAAAATTACTCATAAAAGGAGGGGGAGGTAACAGATTTAAGACCAGTGGGAGAGAGCAGGAGCACTGTACACTAATTCTAAATCACGATGGCTTAAATGTGCTACAGCTCCTTTTGTTGTGCATGGAGTGGCTCTTAAAAGAGCCTTTGGGTCTATGTGGGCTGCCTCGGTCTCTGCCAGCACCAGATGGGCAGCAGCAGGAGCCTCAGGCACGCTCGCCGCGGATGCGGCGGGCGAGCTGGATGTCCTTGGGCATGATGGTGACACGCTTGGCGTGGATGGCGCACAGGTTGGTGTCCTCGAAGAGCCCCACCAGGTAGGCCTCGCTCGCCTCCTGCAGCGCCATGACGGCCGAGCTCTGGAAGCGCAGGTCCGTCTTGAAGTCCTGCGCGATCTCGCGCACCAGGCGCTGGAAGGGCAGCTTGCGGATCAGCAGCTCTGTCGACTTCTGGTAGCGCCGGATCTCGCGCAGCGCCACCGTGCCGGGCCGGTAGCGGTGCGGCTTCTTCACGCCGCCCGTGGCCGGCGCGCTCTTGCGGGCCGCCTTGGTGGCCAGCTGCTTGCGCGGCGCCTTCCCGCCCGTCGACTTCCGCGCTGTCTGCTTCGTCCGCGCCATACCTCAAACAGAAACAGCTTTTTCAAACACAGAAAATAATCACGTAGTATTGGGACGCGAGGGGTATATATAGCACCATTCCCCTTCCTGATAGGCGGATAGCTACATGCCGAGTTTCATTGGCAGATTCAAAGTTTAAAAATCCCGCCTTTGACATGTAGCTCCCGCCCTTTGGCGCCTTTGCTCTTCCTGTACGCTACGGGACGAATACTGAAACGTATTTCTTTTGTTTTAGTACAAACACTCATTTTCCTGTTTTAAAGTCTTTCACATATTTCTGTTCATATTTTACTAAACCCTTTTTTAAAATCTTATTTTGTTTCTGTCTCAGTGCTATTTCTTTTTCTTTTTTTGCTTTCATTTACATCTGAAACTTGAGTACAGAGCAAAAGAAACTTAACCAACGTTGAAAGATTTAAAAATTCTTTCCTACATCTATCGAAATGCACGGACATACTGTTCAAGATAGAGACCGCTAAGAAATAAATGTAAAAGGAAACAGGAAAACTTTGATTAAAAAGTGTAGTTGCAGCTTAGATTAACAAAGAAGAGTTTAAATAGAATCGTCATCTTTTTAAATACTCAAAGAGTAGGTTTAATGCACTGATGAACTCAAAAAGAGGAGGCTGTGTTCAAACACAGTGTTGCTCTGAGGCTGCCTGTGTGCGTGTGTTTCCTGTGTCGATTTATTGNAAAAAAAAAAAAAAAAGCAAGAAAGATGTTTCCTCAGTGCCCTACAGATTTCCCTCTAACAGTAACAGACGCACTTTCCATGAAGCCGAAAGGAAATAATGGGATAGTCCATCAAAAGACACGGAGAAGCAAACAATTACGAAGTTATGCCTGTAGCTATAGCAAATCTCGTGAAATGAGAGGCTTTTAGGCCATTTTTTTCCTCATACTGTCTTTTTTTTCCCCTGAGAAAACCGACGTGAGAGGTCTTTTCATAAATATTGTCTCTAGTCAAGTAAGATAACGTTTCGAGTACTTGGACAAGAAATTTACTGGTATATTAAAGCTTTTTTAAACTCAGAATTGAGGTGTATGTGACGTTTGACCTTTTTTTTCATTTGCCAGAACTCGCTAATGCCAAGAAGCGTTAGGGTATGAAAAAGGAGGAAGCGACTGTGTGCAGTTAAGGGACAATGATTTTCAATAGTTCTATTCAAAACCTAAAAATCTGTTTTTTGTGGGCCTTTGTTCATATTTCCCCCGAACTTTCTATGATAAGGGAGCAGGACAGCAGCACTTTAGAAATGCTCCTCGGACTGGCTAGGTTGAGGAAAGAGTTCTGTATGAGACAGAAGCTAATTGCCCCCCCCCCTTAAAAAAAAAAAAGGGTAAATATAGTCAGAGCATGTATTTTTCTTAAATATCGGCAAGAACAGTCTTGGTTCACGCTTTCATCTAAGTTTGAAGAGTAATGTTTAAGTTATTATATTCAATACAAGATACTCTTAAAATAAAGCTAAAAAATTATATTGTAGACCATTAGCAAGAAACAGAACTCAGGTTAACATCGAGAACTAATTTATAGAAAAAGCTACTACCATTAGGAAACACCTCTAGCTCATATCAGAGTAACTTTTATCTTTCTTCAAGAGTGAGAAATTAGTTTCACCTTTTCCCCTAAATGATCTGTAGCCCCTAAAAATAAAGATTTTGATGATCAAGTACAATATATTAAAGGTAATTGTAATTCTCAGGCAGAAATTATGTACGGAAATAATTCAAGATTAATCACAAAACACTTTTAGTAAATTTTAGTGGTGTGTAACACGTACAGGTCTATCTAGAACATAAACGGAACAAAAAAAATAAAACAAAGCACGTTTCTGTTACACAACGGCCTTAGCTTTACTAATTTTTAAGCAGAAAGCAAATGACATTGACCTACTTATTTTAAAAGTTATGGACGTACTCAGTAACCAGCAATACTTCTAAGGTGCTTTGCAAGCTGTTGGATGATACAAGCACAAGCAGATATCTATCCAGAAACAACAAACAATACCACAGCTCTTCTTAAGAGGAAAGTAGGTGGCTCTTAAAAGAGCCTTTGGGTTGTCGAGATGGTGCGAAAACAAAACAAACACTTTAGCCGCCAAAGCCGTAGAGAGTGCGTCCCTGGCGCTTCAGGGCGTACACCACGTCCATGGCCGTGACCGTCTTGCGCTTGGCGTGCTCCGTGTAGGTGACGGCATCACGGATCACGTTCTCCAGGAACACCTTCAGCACGCCGCGCGTCTC
>NW_020447678.1:33346-34401 GCF_003343035.1 Apteryx rowi
CCAGAGACGAGTATGGTGGTCGCAGTGGCGCGCGGTGGTATATAGCGCGTGGGAGCCGACCTGGTTGGGGACTGCGCGAAACGGGGGCGGGGCGTGGCGCGTCGGCTCCCGCCTCATCTCTTCACCCGCCCTCCCGCGCGGCGCGATTGCACAAAGAAACGTGTTTCTGACGAGTTCCCCTTCCCTGCTCCCGCACTTCTTGGTGGTTCTGAGCTGTTCTGTCAAGTTTCTGTTTTCAGATAAGAGAGAAGTTAGGTCTTTGTGTATAAGAGCTCATTTTTCCGCTATAATAGCTCAGCTTAGCTGTTACGTGAAATGAGATCTCGATGACATAAGGGTTAGTGAATCCTGGTTAGTGAATCCCTCAAACTGCACTTTGCTTTTTGACTACAATTTTTATTGTTAAATATAGAGATGTGTTATTTGTTATAATTTTACCTAGTTGCTGAGCGTTCCGGTAGCACCGATTCTCACGTATGGCTTCACTGGTTTCAAATAACTGCTCCTTATTTTTTTAAGGAAGCATTTTGCAGCAAAATCTGACCAATCGCGTTCCAGGCATACTCTTCGCTTCCTTGAACTTCTTTCTGTTCCCCGTTTCCGTCTCCTTGCGAACGTTTACCCATGAGAATTGTGGCAGTAAACATACATTAATCGAGAAAGCCCAACCCGTTCGCTGTCCATCAGGTTTAACTAGTTCTTCTGGACAAATATTTATACTGTACTTATCCATTCCTATCGTGGTATAAACAACGATGTACCTATTGTTTTGGGAGACTGAAGAATTAAATATTTTAAAGCAGAGTACTTTTTTCCTTCAGAGGAAGGTATTCAATTCTTCAGTTGCTTTCTTCTGGACAAAGAAAAAGCTTCTGAGGTATTACTCTTGAAAACAAGAAGCAACATTTCTAGATATTCATCACAAAGCCTGCAGCAACCGACATTCACTAGCTGGTTGTTGAGGTGGAAATAAACAGGAAGGGAAAAAAAAATGTTCCCAGAACCGAGTTTCTGCTGCCCTCTCATGGACATTTGCTTTTTTTTTTTTTTTTTTT
>NW_020447678.1:34416-50384 GCF_003343035.1 Apteryx rowi
CTCCTTCCCCCCCGCCCCAGCCGAGGGGCTTTATATAATGTATCATTACATAAAGATACAACATAACATTCCTCAACGGCTCAGCCTCCATTTTAGGTAGCTGGATTTCACACCGTCCCTCCTACCTCCACTGCCCCCGGTTGCTCTCACCACATAGCTGTTGAGTCAGGCTGCTGCATTTGTCCCATAAAATTTCAGGCCTGAAACTAACTTACAGCTCTGGGCAGAACATGGTGAGAATCTGTGTGAAAGGATTTGCAGAGTTACAATGAGCAGCTTTCGATGTTGTTTGAACATTTATTATTTCCTGTGTTTCTGTTGTTTGCGTTTGCTCCTGGGCATGTTGGTGGCTGCAGACTCTGCTGGGCTGGGTGCTGCTCCCTGGGCGGCAGGACCTTGACCTTCAGCCGCCCCCCAGGGATCACCTCGAGCAGCTCTGCTCTGTCACTGGGGCAGCAAATGAAGCTGGGGTACATGGCGGTCTCACTCACTAACAGAGTTATCCAGAATTCAAAGAAAAATAAAAGATAGATTAAAAAAAAAATCAATTCAAGTTTACAAAATGGATATGACTTGATTGCTTGTGGCAGCAGGGGACTGTGCCTGCCTGTCCTCTATTCTGAAGATGTGAATTTATCTTCTTTTGTGATCCTTCATTCTTCTCTCTGATCCTGAAAACTGTAGCATAGTAAATACTGTACCAAAAAGACTTTGAGGGTTTGATGCTATACAGAGACCCAAATGTTATTATCAAACTATGTTTGATCACAGATGATGTCTGTGGGCTTTTCCAGCTTATTCCAGTAAGAGGAAAAATTGTGATGACATCACAATTCTGTTTATTTACATCAATATACAGAGCCCTATTATCTTGAACAGAGATCTAATCAAACAGTCCCAGGAAATTTCCTTCCTTGCAACCACTCAGCTTTTCAACAGGACTCTTGACCCAAAAACTCAATGCAAAAACTAGAAGTTGGAACTCAAGCCCACTATTTGGTGAAGGTTGTGTCAGGACTTCTCTTAAGAAATCCTTCAGTCCTTAATCTCCACTGCAATTAGAGAAAATGACTTTACAGCAATATAGAGGTACAGGCTCTAACAAATGCGGACAGATTACTCAGCATCAACTTCTTACCCTAAGGAAAAGTAGCTCTTGCACAAACATGTGCCAAGAGGGATGCTTGATTTGAAATTCCTAGTCTAGTCACTTCATATATATATTCCTCCTGGGAGGATTTCCAGGAGAAGCCTTCTATCCATGCTTCCTCTCTGGAAAAATTCTTGCAATTCCCCATCTTCCATGATAGAAACATGTTTGTCCCTTATTGTTAATCTAAAGTTATACAGGCTTAGCTAATTTCAGGCTAAGTATCTTTCTGCCACAGTACTTTCACACATGATGTAGTGTTTTGTGGAATTTGCTAAATGACACCATTTCTTTTAATGGGTAATTATTTAACTCTTCAGATAATTTTTTCTAGCTTCAGTTCCAGCAGCTATACTCAGAGATTATATTTAACAAGGCAATTTATGTTTCCAGTTCTAGATCAGAAACACTGCAGCCACTTTGGATTAAATTTAAATCCATTTTTGGATTAAACTCACACAAATGATTCCAAAAATGTCAACAAGTTCAGTCTGTATCAGCAGCCCTTAAAGTCATTCTAAAATTGTTGTGTCAGTATTAGACACTAAGTATTGCCAGCCTTCCTTAAATGAAGGCATGGGACCCTGTACTTTCTTGCTTTTTTTTTTTTTTTTTCCTGTCCTTGCCCAAATAGGCCGTGGATAAAGATTCTATATCTGCTAGCAGGGAAGCCACTGTTCCAGTGACCCCTCACTGGTAAATTCAAAAATGATGCAGTCTATCATATTATTCTTATGTGGTCTTTTCTGGACGGACTCAAAGAAAACACAAACAGGGCAAGACAAACACCAAGACTCTGAAGGAGGCATCCAAAAGGCTCAAACCAGTAACAAATTTTCTGGGATGTGAGTTTCATAAGGAATTTGACAGTATCTTGAGTTGGGACATGGGGATGATACTTAAGTACGATGGGGATGCCATGGCTAAGTGCCTGGTGGGTGTTCCCTTTTTGAAGGTCAGGTTCCCACTTCCCAGGAGGGAAATCCAGGGACCATGACTGGACTGTTGTGGGAGACCAGGCCACCATGAGAAACTGGTCTCCTGTACTCAGGACCTCTCTCATTTCCAGGAGATTTCAGGAGCAAGGTAGCCATATCCAGCCCTGGTAAGGAAGGATGCTTGATGTACTATTTGCTGCAGGCATCTTCAGTCTTCAACCACACAGGTGAGTCCCCAGGAATTTATTACAGGACTTTACACTAGTACTAGTATAGCACTACCAGCTACATAACTCCCCGAGCCCACTCAGCCATGAAAATCCATGTCTCCAGGTCTGCTCAGTCATGGAGGGTTTTACTGTGTTACAGGCCTCCTCTGGGAGTTATTCCCACTTGCATATCCCTGCCATGTGGTTATCTGACAAGTCTGGGCATCACTGGGTCACCTTCTTGTGCTCTCCATGGTCAGTTGTCCAGCTAAGAAGCTGAGCTTTTGTGTCTGCCTTTTTTTGTGGGATAATATTGATTTCAAATTTCATGCTGTAATCCTGTTCCATGCTGAGTTGCTTTTGCCCAGGAATCCATGACTATAGGTAATATTTCTCCCCTTCTCTTCCCATCTTTCTTCCTGCCTCCGTGCTCTCCTTGCAAAGATATCAGAAACCCGTATGGAAACTGCTTTTCTAAAGAGAAGCAGATACACATCCGTTCATAGTCCTAATGTTAACTCATGACAGAAATTCATCTAATAAAGGGAAGTTAGGCTAGAGTTGGTGTTTCCCCCTCTCCTTCCCTCCCAGGTGATTCCCAATTATGCATTAGATTTTATCTAGTCTACTGGGGCTGACAAAATTAAATTGTAACTTGAGGCAGAGAGGTAACATTCTCTGGGCAGTGCTAAGATTCTCTGCTGCCCTCTGTAGCTTGCTTTTCCTCTCTGTGCAGCTAGGATTTCTGGGGTAGTTGTCACGGGGAATACTGCGGCTTTTTGTTGACATTGCAGATGAAGAAATAGGTCTGAAACATAACTCCTTTTCAAGAAGTCTCCTGCCCCAGCAGTGCTCAGAGTCTCCTCTCACAAGGTCTGGGCCAGGCAGGAGGGAGAAGCTAGTGATAGTAAGATTATCTCTCTGCCAAATAGAGTAAAATAAACCATGCTTAAGGAATCAAGACCAAAGCAGTCAAAGGCAGACAATTAGAGTGCGGACACAGGGCTCTTGTGATTACCATAAATCTATGGTAGAGAAAGCTGAAAAGTAGGGAAGGAGTTGCTGCAGTGACAAGAGACTGTAGTAACAATGGGAATGTGCATTACCCTGATATACACAAAATGTTCCAGGACAGCTACATATAACTAAGCATGAATGTGCTGTATGTGGGCTCAATATATGCAGCCTTGGATGATTTGGGCCAGCATACACTGGTTGCGGAAAGAGCAATGGTAGCTCCTTTTTTTTCTTTTTTTTTTCTTTCTTTTTTTTTTTTATGGTTAGTGCACGCCCTGACCTACCTGTGCTTGTTTTTTTTTTTCTTAAGTGTTTGATGAGAGCAATAATCCTACTTTTTTTCCCCCACATACTCCTTCCTTTCCACAGTTCCTGACAGCCCAACCCTGAAAGCACTGAAAAGCAAACCCTGCAGTTCTTGGGAAGCCCAAGCATTGGGGTTTCACTGATGTCTCAACAGGAGGCAGATCTGAAGGAGCAAAACTCCCATGGCAAATGGAAATGCAAGCAGACCGTGAAAAAATACCTGAAAAGTGAAAATCAGAACAAAACAGCTACACAGCTAGCTAGAGTTGTGCAAAATTGAGTATGGAGTGGTAAGTTCACTGTCAGAGGCATGAAGAGGGACTGGATCCCAGAACGTGTCCCGCCAATGACCTTGTGCAGCCCACCATTGTCCACAAAACATTTTTAGCAGAAGTTGGGTGGGAATATATTATCTGATAGGAACAAGGATACTTCAGAGATTAGCCATCTGGAGGCCAAAAGACAACATGTTCTGAAGAAGAGGGAACCCAAAATTGCCCCACAGAAAAACGGGGCTGGTATTCCCAGTGCCCAAGGTGGGTAACCATTGGGCTGGGTGGACCATCATCTAGGTAGTAAAAAAGAAACCTGTGGCACATATTTGCAGAAAAACTCTAATGCATAATCAAAGGTGTCTGAGTGAAGAGTGGTTGTGTACCTGAACTTTGACTGGCCCAAATCTGTACTGCCATGTGACCAGAAGAGCACAGACCTGGTACGGATGATATTTGTATCACAATCTCACTTTCAGGGGACTCCACAGTTGCTTTCCTTACCCCTCTCTCCATGTGCAATAGCTGTCTTCCCACCCAACTCCATCCTTTTGAGAACCTGTAAACTTAGTCTTGAAATGTGTTTATTTACATCTTTCCATTTATACAGCCCAGGATAGTATGAAGGCCCCCCCCCCCCAGCTTTACTGAGCTTGGGATACTCACTACTTCTGGGACTATGCAAAAACAGCTTATACCTATTTTTAACATTTTTGTGAATGATATAGCATCATTCAGACTTTTATCAGGTAACCCTCCAATTTTCTCTTAATACAAGTGAAAGATTTTTGTGTTAGTATTGGAGTAGGCTCACATAAAATAAAATTCAGGTTTGACTTTTTTCAGAAATGAACCCCTAAGAAGTTCTAAGATATGCTGAAAGCATGAATAAGCTCAAACTCACACATCACAACAATTATAGTAACAGAAGCACAGATACACAAAAAGCACAGGAGTAAACAAGCACAGAATGGAGGTAAATGCATGCACAGAATTTACCTGGTTTCATGACCCAATAATCTGGCTTTATGGTGACTAATGTAAATTAAAAATTCTGTAACCCCATGATACAAAAGTTTCCATCCATACAAAGTGACTTTGATGGGGTAACTTTATGTCAACAGAATTTTTACCAGATCAGCTGCTGGGAGTCTGTTCTGCTATAAGGGAGAGGTTTAGCTAACCCGTGGACATTTTTGCTGTTATTTTCTTTCCCCATTTCTACTTCCAGTGCTGGAACATCACTAACTATTGATGTCACTATTTACTTGGTAAGCAGATCTTTGAAATAAGGAGCTGAAAACAGATTTTTCTTTCAATAATTCACACTTCTGAACCCATTTTGAACTTCCTCCAAATTTTTGAGCAGTTTAGTTACCATTTAAAATCAGAAAGTGGATAACTGTGTTTTCTATCTCAGTCTGGCTGCTTACCAACCACAAACTTTTCTTTACTTCCTGTTTAGCCACCTCACCTTTGGCCACTAAGCCACTCAGCTTATCTATGCCAAATAACTGCACAGAATCACTGATAAATCTGATTCCAGTCCAGATCCAGGTCAGAGCTAGCTACAAAAGACAAAATGCGTTTGGTGCCTGAGGCTCTAAAGCTCTGCTTGCCATCATACTCATGTTCCAGGCAGAGGTATTCAAGTTGCTTAGAGTCCATAATATGGAGAGTTGTCCATGCAGGAGAGCATCATAGGAATTTAAGAAATTTTGTCATCTACTATCAATCTCTGAAAAGGCACTTGTCTGAGCTCCTTACGAACCCTGAACAGGACAAAGCCACTATAAAAAAATCAAGAACCATAATGGGTGCTCCATGGCCACTGAGATGTCCTATCCTAGAATACTAAAGGCTTGTTGGAAACCTATTTTGGCATGTTGATGCCAAATACTGTAGGGACAGCCTAGGGAAGTTTTTGCCTATTGGTTCGCAGAATGGGACACCTTCTAAACCAAGGAAGGAGATGGGGACTGAAGGGCAAGGAAGGGTTCTTTGCAGTAAATGTACCCAAAATCCAGAAACTGACCAGATCAGCACCAAAAAAGTACAAACAAACAAAAAATACAAATAAACAAAAAAAGTGTGACATTTGCACTCTTAGGTGTTTTGGGGTTTGAGTTTTCCTAATAGGCACATGCCCAAACCCTTTCTGTGCTGTCGCTACAAAATTCCATCTTAGCAAAGGAGCTATCCTGAGCAGAGCTCGTCTCTTTTCTTTCTTTCTCCAGTCTCATCAGGCATCATAACAGATTTGAGAAAACAAGTGAAGGCCCAGATGCCCAAGAGGATGTCATGCAACAAAATGAGATGTGTTCCTTCCTCGCTGTAATCATAAATCACACAATGAACCTCAGCTCAGTAAGTTATGGTTAGAAAGTTGAATCATGACAGCAAAATAGCATCCTCTGGTTTTTTTCCCCCCTAAGATACCAGCTTTTGTTATGACCCAGCATAGGAAACAACTTAAGCAGCCATAGAGTGGCCTGTTGAATATGATGTGGGGCCCTGGGAGTCACATGGTGGTCAGGCACTGTGGCAGTGACTCAATACTTTAAGATGGGCTATTTCTGAGGGAGAAATTTTCTGAGGTTGCCCACAGCCATCCCCACAGCTGAGCAGGGCTGGCATCCACAGGGCTAGCAGTGCACAAGCTTGAGCTGAAGGAGGTGAGCCAGAATTAATTTGGGGTACTGGCTGATATGCCATTAATGCAGTTGGCACAAGCATGACATTACACTGGCTGTGACTTGTTCCTGCAAGCTCCCTTTTCTCAGGCCACTCTTACTGTTGTGTTGCACTCCCTTTCTGTGGTTGGAAGAAATAATTTTAGTAGGTACTTGTGCTGTTCTGCCCAGCTCAGCTTTACAAGTTCAACAGAATTTTTTTTATATTGATTATGTCCCCATTTCTCTTTCGATATGCTGCATCCATTGGAGCCTATATGGCTAGTCCTTTCACTGTTTCTGCATAGACACACATGTCCTTTCTTTGGTGTGGAATAATCTCTTACATTCTTTCACAGCTATCTTCTTCTGAGGACTATAAAGTCCATTCAGCTGAACTCATAGCTGTTAGAGAATATTGAACTGAAGCTGTYTAGAATTAATTGCTTAGCATAACTTGCTTAGCATTAGTAGCTAAATTTGCTGAAGCCTTAGGCCTCAGGCTGTGAATTTTTACCTAGATAAGTAAAAGGAGGCCTCAGAGCTGGTTCAAGCTGGAGAGATAAAGAAGTTGCATGGACAACAGGAGTAGCCAACCTTGAAGATAAGAAGCAGCCTGCCTAGAGACAATGAAGGGGCCCAGTGAAGAAGGGGAAGACCCCAGACCTAATTATTACTATTGGTCCAAACTATCGCTTAAGGGGTGGGGAATTTAGATTGTAGGGTATAATTGCCCAGGGATTTCTTTGTTCGGGGTCCCTCTTCAGGGGCACTCAGCTCGAGCTGTAATTACCGCACGTGTATCACTAAATTTTATTTTTCTTCAATCTGACTTTGAACTTCTGCCTCAGCAGGAACCTAGGGTCAGACCCTGTTATGGAGGCCGGCGAGCCTGATTTTCCATAACAATAGCTATATACTATTTGCCTGTAAAGGCATTTTAGACTGGTAACATCGTCTGTACTTAGGCCAATGCTCTCCATTGTCATTTGGATTCAGTAATGCCCTACTCCTCTAAATTTTAACAATACACTCCAAGTTATCTGTGGTGGTAACTGCGTCAACTGAATTTTCTTTAAGAAAGAAGAAGAAAAAAAGTAATAATGTGTGTTGTCTTTCCTACCTCTTAGAAAATGGAAAGAAAAACTGACTCCTCCTCCAAGGGACCACAGAGGGGGAGTTGCAACACGTTGACATTTTCTACAGGCTGAAATGTTTATTCCAGGGTGGCCCTGCTGAGGTCAATTTGAATTCAATTAACAGGGATGTGTGTCATACTGTTTCGCACAAGTCATTACAACCATTTGACTTTTACCTTTTCAGGCTCCACTCTAAAGAAATACATTAAGCATGATGACCACCTTTTCTGCAGAAGTATACCTGTTGTTGGAGTGTTCCCAGTCAAAAACCACTACCTCCCGACTAGTTGTAAAGGGCTAGAAAATCACAGTTGACCCATTCTCAGTACAGTGCTAGCAACCGGGTGAAACCCTGTAAGGATGAGTGGGTGCAACTCCCAAAAGTCTTCACTTAGGGTAACTGCAAGAGTTTGTCAATCACATCTTCACCCCAGATAAAGGCACATACATGTGAGCTCAGAAGTTTGAACTATCAGGATGGAGGGATATGGTTGGATACATTTTGAAATGAGCGTTGGATGTATGTGTGGATGCTCATGTGTATAGAGGAAGCCATTTATACTTAAGCAAGGAGGAAAAAATATATATACCAAATGCAGTCTAAGTGAAAACTGCAGAAGAAGCTTAAGAACAGCTTTTGAGGAAGAGGCCTGAACAAGAGAGGCTCTGTTTTGTATTTGATTCCCTCTCAGTACAGACATTTAGGATGCTGACATTTGTTGCAAAAACACAAACGCATGAACAGTGGCAAAATCTGATCCCACAATTTCTCCTCCAAACTTCAGGGACACTGTATTCGGTTAACCACTTCGGAAATAGGAGGTTAACAGCTGCTGACTTGAGATCACCTATCTTTGTTAGGACCTGAGCAGAAAATTCCCCGAAATTCCTCCTCCTCCTCTCTGCCGGGGAAGCAGTGATATATCAGTATTATGACTGAAAGCGAAGAAAAGCAGCTTATATTTTATTGTTTTCCTGAACGCTTCTTAAGGGTGTGGGGAGAATATTTCTTGAAAGCAATAAAAGTGAAGGAAGAAAGGCCTGGTCAAGACATTGGGGAAAAAAAGGAGCGGCTGCAGGGAGGGAAGTTGGGAGGGTCCGTGCGGGAGGGCAGGGGGAGACGCGCCGGAGCCACCGACCCCCGCGGTTTCTGCCGCACCCGGCGGCTCCTCCGAGCCGCTCAGCGGCGGAAATGAGCCCCGGGGCACCCGGCGAGGGACGAGCCCGGCAGCCCCCGGGCGCAAAGTTCACCCCCGCAAGGGCGCAGGTGAGGGCGGGCAGCACCACGGACCGCTCAAAAGGTAGCGGAAAGCACCCGTGCCGCTCGGAGCCGCTTCGCCCAGAGATTTCCAGGGGAGCGACGGGTTTCCAGGCGACAGATTTTGAGAGGAAGCGAGAAAATCTATACCAGGGAAGGTAAACACGTACCCAGGAAGTTCATAAACCTCTTCCACTAGGCGGGGGAACCCTGCGCATGTTGGATTAGAGATGGGGCGTCTATATAACCCGAAATCCCCTGTGCACCAGAACAGCCCTGAGAGCCTGGGCCAATCTTTGCACAGCGCGGACTTTTCAAAACCAGCAGCGCTCCGGGGCGCGGACGGGAGCGCATCTGAGCGCGGCTCCTCACCCTCGCAGGCTGAAAGGGGAAGAGACGAGCGCAGGCAGCCGCGCCCGGCCCTGCGCAGGAGCCGGGTCGTCGCCATAAGCTCGGCTCGTCCGGCGCCGATAGGGACGTTGGGCTCGCACTGATTTCTCGCAACTTGCGCGAAGCTTTTCGCCTCGCGCCCGCAGGGATGCGCTGAAGCGAGCTAGATCTTCCGCGTGGCGTTGTGAACAGCGGTACGGAGCTACGCGGCACTGGTGGAGAACACACACGGCACACGCTGTCCGCGTTCATCGGACCGACAATAACAAAAACAACGGGTAAGAAATCAGGTTAGACACGCATAAAAACTAGGAATACAGTTCAAAAAAATTAAGTGTTTCAGCTCTTTCTAGGGAAACTTGGGTGGCTCTTAAAAGAGCCGTTGGGTTTCTGTGCCAGGCAGACGGGACTTCTCCAGCATCATTTATTTTTTCTTGGGCGCCGCCTTCTTCGCCTTGGCCGCTTTGGGCTTGGTCGCCTTGGGCTTGGCAGGCTTCGGCTTCACCACCTTCGCTTTGGCCGGGCTCTTCGCTGCCTTCTTCGGGCGGCCAGCCTTGGCTGCCTTCTTGGGGCTCTTGGACGATTTCTTGGCAGCAGCAGCCACCGGCTTCTTCGCTTTCTTGGGGGTCTTCTTCACCGCCGCCACAACCTTCTTGGGCTTCTTGGCGGCACTCGCGGGTTTCTTGGCCACCGGCTTCTTGGGCTTGGCTGCCGCTGTGCGCTTCTTCGGGGCTTTTTCTTTCGTCTCAGCCGGCTTCTTGTTCAGTTTGAAAGAACCAGAAGCACCAGTACCTTTGGTCTGCACCAGGGTGCCCTTACTGACAAGGCTCTTGAGTCCCAGCTTAATACGGCTGTTACTCTTTTCCACATCATATCCGCCGGCGGCCAGCGCCTTCTTAAGCGCCGCCAACGAGAGCCCCTTGCGCTCCTTGGAAGCAGACACGGCCTTGGTGATCAGTTCGGTGACGCTGGGGCCCGAGGGCTTTCGAGGTTTGGAGCCGCCCGCCGCCTTCTTCGGCTTCTTGGCAGCAGTCTTGGCCGGGGCGGCGGCGACGGCCACGTCGGGCGCGGCGACGGGAGCAGTCTCAGACATGACAGCAGCCACCACGCGGAAAGTCAGTGAGAACAATAGCAACACCCGCCGCCGCCTTCCTCTTTTATAGAGGCGAGCGCGCGCTGATTGGTTCGCGGCCGGGCCCGCCCCGCCGCCGGGCCGCCGCGCCGACTGTGTTTCTTCCAGGTCCAAAAAGTTCCTTTTCTTCCCGAAACCGAGCACCGATTCACCCCGTTTCTTGCAAGGGAGGAGAGGAAAGTGGGTCCTTCCAGCGAACAGAGTTTCCCCTTGGAGGGCGAAGGAATGAGGGAAAAGGGACGCAAGAAACGCCGCGGCGCGGAGCCGCAGCGACCTAGCGAGAGAGAAACTTTCGTTTTATCTTCTAAATTAAAATTACACCATTAGCGATATCAGGACAGCCAGCATGAAAACTTGTGCTTTAGAAGGTTTTCTCCATATCAGGATAGAAAAGAGAGTGGTTTGAACAGTGGGTCTTAGGGTAAATTGGTATTAAAGCGGAGGAAGTAACACAGCCTCGTCCCGTGGTCCCAGACGCGGGTGCAGAGCTGGCTCCCTTGGCCGAGCCCCTTCCCTCCGAAATCACCTAAGCCCGCTCAAATAGTTTATCTTGAAAGACCACGAACTATTAGCTAGTGCCTTCTGGAGAGACGTTTGTGCTTTAATAGTGCGTGTTAAAGCCGATGGTACCTCACGCTTGCTTAGGCATTCCAGCAGAAGAAACAACCGACAAGCCCCTCTCTGAAGGCTGATGTTCATGTTACTGTGCTTTCAACGTACTGTCTTTTTTGGGGGGGTAGGGGGGAGGAATCGCTTCTGTTTGCTATGTTCCGGAGGCAGGGTAGTTACTGTTGTTGTATACCGCCCTTTAGTTTTAAAACATAAAGAAAAAAATAAATCTTCATATCGCGAGTTGTTAAAATTCATTGTGAAATAGAATTTGGGCCGGAAGGAAAACCTGAACTGGGGAGAGAGTTAAAGCTGAAAATCCACTCCTTTGGGGGGTATATTCTTTCATGAGAATACATTATTATGCAAAATTGGTTTCTCTGTTCTAGTGAATGAGTGCTATTGTTGAAAGTGTATTGCACTGATAATAACACCCTATGATTTACCTCTTTGATCCTTTCAGGAGTAAGATAATTTAAATCGTTTCATGCGGATCCCTTCCTCAGGCAGTGGTAACTCGATATTCCAAAAAGAGACGAGTTCTAACTTTCTCCCTTCAAATTTCCCCCTTTCTCTTTAACAGTATGTTGTTTTCTTGCTGCTGTGAAACAGTTAACAGCCTCCTTGCAATGATACGGTGTTTCACACACTAGCTATTAGGCTACTATCAGCTCCTAAAAAAAAAACGAGAAAGCAGCTCTATTCATGGCTAAAAGAAAATATAACAGGATAAATGAAATAATGGTAGAGCATAGTGTTTCAGCGGCCTGTGACTGTGAAAATACACAAATACGCTGTCTTGAAACTCCACTTGACATTACAGAAATATAATTTTCTTTCCCGATTACATGTGCTTTGTTGAAAATAGTTATCTCCAAGAAATAACAGTAGCTATATCATGAAAGTTTCTCCTGTTAAGTGAAAAAAACAGGGATATTAAACGACCCTTCTGAACATTTTTAAGAATTATTTCTTCTTAAAAATAGTGCTACTGAAAAAAAAGGGGGGGGGGGAATCGTGCAAGCTCTACGTTAAAGCAAAGACTAGAATTATTCTAGAAATTTAACATGCTCATTTTTTTCCCCCGTGCTTGGAAGTGAAATGTGGGAGGAAATACATGACTTTATGAGGTGTCCCAGTGTATGCAATTCAGCCTGTAAGAGAAAGGTATATACATGTTTTGGGGGATCTGAATGTAATAATAAGCATGATAAATGCAGAGTGTGAGGTTGTAGAACTGTATATCACATACTGAGTAAACACAGAAACTAAAAACTAATTTTAATGCCCATTTTTATCTGCTGGTTATTTCTGCTCATAGTATAGCAAATTAAGGTCCTCAGTGGTCTGACTGAACACTTTATCATAAGAATTGCTAACAGTCTGAGGAAAAGATTTGTTCTAAACTAGTAGTAGTGACCTCATGGTAACAACGAATGAAGGTTCCAAGTACTCACAGAGGCAGTGCAGTTATGGCCTTTACACCTCCCTAGTCTATTAATATCTGTCTACAGGTGATTTGTTTGTTTCTTTTCAAGCTATTTACATAAAATGACAGCTTTCCACCAGTTCTCTGAACTTGTATAGGGAGGAAGTGTCATCATCCTTATTAGTCTTTAAGAAATTCCCATTAATTTTTTTATTTCTTTCTCCCAAACTCTTGGCGGTAGAAAAGGGGTCTCATATTCCTGGAAATAGAAACAGAGTATTTTTTAGTTTCATTATCCAGACTCTTTCTTGATTTACTTGGAAACTGGATTGTACTTAGAGATTTGAGTCTGAGCTCCCAAACCCTTCACTGGTTTACACAAGATATATTTCTGCACATAAGAGAAGATTATTTCACTCCATTTTCATAAGTCAGTGACCAAGAGAAGACAAATTGGTAGTATCAGGTTATGGGTTCTCACAGGAGAAAACATTATCAGCTCGCCTAGAATGTAGGTCAAACCAGGAATGAGCGCAAACCAGAAGACAGGAAGGACAGAGCTGAGTGCTGAAGCAATTCACAGATCGTTTGCTCCCCCCCCCCCCCCGGTTCTTTTATTCAGCTACTTTTGCAGCTGGACTTTCAAGTAGAATATATTACAACAATCCAAATATTCTAAGTGGATTTTAATTTCTCAGCCACTCTAGGCCAAAATTTTATTTTACAACCACTGTAGGAACAGTGCAGAACACAGCAGCTCACCAAATCTCAATTTTTCTTGAAGTCTGGAAAGCGACCAGTCAGCTGCCTCATATGTGTAATATTTAAAAAGTCTGGCTTCCAGTCATTACAAACATCTCGCAAGACAGAGAGCATATGCACAAACATAGGGAATTCAGTTACACAGATAAAGCATGAAGGCTTCCCCAGGCTTTGATCGTCCACTATTCCTTCGAGTAAAAGTTATATTTGAGTCTTACGCCTCCATTCTCCTTCCCTTCCCTAATCAGCAAGTGTCAATAAAAGTACTGAAATATTATATGAAAACTGGAGTTTGTTACTTTCTAGTCCAGGGAATAAGCATTGTATTTTGGAAATTAAGATCATCACTTTATTAGCACAGGAATACAGAGAGATTCTAACTGTCATTTCATTAAAAAAATAACTGGGAAAAATGAGCCCATCGACAGGAATCTTATGTCAATTAGACAAAAGTTCACAGAACTATGGTACTTAATAAAAACGAAATTAAAAGAAGAGAATAAAACCGACTGCCTTCCACACTGTGGGTACTTCAATACATATGCTATCCAGAGCTAGAGTTATCTCAAATGATGTGAGACTAAGGTAAGTTCAGGTTCTGCATCAAAACCCCACTTTAACTTCAGACCAGTTCAACTTTATCCAGATTGCTTACCCAAAATGAACATCAAGCCTAGCTCCTAGTCCAGAAAAGAACACCGTAGACAGTAATAAATGATTGTCGTCCTGTGTTTTAATGCCTTCTTTTAAAGCCGATGTTGAGCATAGAGGTCCTAATGTTCAGTAAACTTAGAATAATTGCCACTTTTTCCTTTCAACAATCATAGGCTTCCATTGTTTCCCTTTGTGCTTACTGAAAGGGATTCTCAAAGCTTTCTTTCTCACACTGATTTACTAGGGCATGAAAAATGCCCTGTAATAAATGTTGATGAAATACTTTCAGTGTCACTGTATACAAGTGAGAGGAAACTCTTTTCCTCACCGTGAATTGTGGCTTCCACAATGGTGATTGATATATTCAGGATTGTAGGGCAGTCTTACTTCATTCTCCTGACACACTACTGGGTATTGGCCGTAGTTCATGGTGGGATATACACTACAAAATGATCAGAAGAGGTTTCCCTCCCTTCCCTTTCTTGTAACTAAAAATACCTCTTTATCAGGAAACAAACAAACAAAAAAATTAAATTACAGAAAGACCATCTAAATACTGATGAAAACAACTTCTCTGTCCCTCGGCCTTGTTTCTCCAGCACTCCGAGGATTAAAACACTGTTATTCGGGAACCTGTATGCTCCTCCAAAGGACTGGAACTTTTCATTTTTCTTTTTCTCCTGTGAGCAGCAAGAGCAGTTTCGGCTACAGCATCAGACCTAATGATAATAATGTAGATCATCTTAACTTACAAATGAAAAAAAAAAAAAAAGGCTCCAAATCCCAGAAGTCCCCAGTGAAGAAAAGGAATATAAGTTTAAAATAATTAAATAGTTAAATAACTGAGAAGATAAATGCCTGAATCATACCTTATACTGTATACACATACACTGTAGCAGAATACATCTGGCTGTTCAGTGTATTGGAAAAAATATGAAGAATATTAACAAGTCAGGGAAATAGCAGGCTTAATATTCAGCAGTTATTCTTCTACGATTTAGAATGTTTTCCATACCTGATATTCTTGAGCACAAGCCCAGACTTCTCTGTTTTGTGCTGTTCTGCAAAGAAAACAGGAAAAAAGACAAGAAGCTCTGTGGCTTGTAAATCAGCGTTTGCTACCTCCAGGCACCAAGGATGGATGCTATGCCAAATGAAAACGAAGATTTTGTGTATTTTCAAAATCATAGGAGTAATTCTGATGAAAAGAATGAATAAAGGATTGTGGGAAAAGGTGTTTGAAATGAGGATAAAAAAGGCGAAGGCAGACAGAGGCAAGCGGTTCCGAAGCCCCGTCTGCGCCGCGCCCGCCCTGTGCCGAGGCGAGCCCCGCGACCCCGCCGCCTCCCAGCGCAGGGGCGCGCTCGGCCGCGGCGCCACGGCCGCTGCGGGCGCCGGGCAGGGAGCGCGCCGCCGCCCGAGCGAGCCAGCCGGCCTCGGGGGCGCGCTCGGCCCCGGAGAGAAGCCAAGGCGGAGGCGGCCGAGCGGGGTCCCCGCCGGCCCGGAAGGAGCGGCGGCTGCCGGGCGCCGGAAGGGAAGGCGGGGGCCGGGGGCGGTGAAGCCGAGCGCGGTCCGGGGGAGGCGCCCAAAGGCGGCGAAGGGAGAAGGCCCCCCTCGCTTCGCCGCCCCGCGCCGCCGGGAGCGAGCGCCGGGCGGGCAGGGCGAGGGGCGGGGCGCGGGCCGCAGGGCCCGCCCCTGCTTTCAATCAGGTCGGACCGCCGTCCATAAAGGGCGCGGCGCGRTAGGCCGACGCTCAYAGCAGGCAGTGTGGTTCGTGATGTCTGGTAGAGGCAAGGGCGGGAAGGGGCTCGGCAAGGGGGGTGCTAAGCGCCACCGCAAGGTGCTGCGCGACAACATCCAGGGCATCACCAAGCCGGCCATCCGGCGTCTGGCTCGGCGCGGCGGCGTGAAGCGCATCTCGGGGCTCATCTACGAAGAGACGCGCGGCGTGCTGAAGGTGTTCCTGGAGAACGTGATCCGTGATGCCGTCACCTACACGGAGCACGCCAAGCGCAAGACGGTCACGGCCAT
>NW_020447679.1:0-2339 GCF_003343035.1 Apteryx rowi
CCCCCAACCCAGGACCCCCCCCAATTTCCCGCTCGCCCCCCCTGCCGCAACCTCCCAGCCCCCGGGGGATTATGGGAGCTCGGCGCAGGCCCTGACAGCTCGGGCTCTTAATTAGAGCCGTGTAATTAGGGCCGTTGACGACTTGCCCGCAGCTCCCATTAGGAGCCCGGGCTTCGTTAGGGGCCTCTTAACGAGCCCGGGCTGCCGGTTGGGTAACGAAGCGCCCGGGGCAAGTCGAGACGGTCGGGGAGAGCTGAGTCAGCCCAGCCCTGCCCAGTCCGGCCCAGTGACAGGGCACGGGTTAAACTGGGATTTCCAGAGAACCGGAACGACCCGAACGGCCGAGGCGACTCCCTGCCCGCGAGGTGTCGCCGGGACCCGGGAGGCTCCGCGACGGTCGGAGGCGGTGCGTTGGCCCCCCTCCCCCCCGGCGTCGGGCACTGGGAGGCACTGGGAGGCACTGGGAGGCACTGGGAAGCTCCTCCGGAGTGGGAAGGCACGATGCTGGTGCTCGTCTCGTCCTCTTCCGTTGGGAAGTTGGCGGGGGGAGATAGGCAGGACATCCCGCTGGCTCCCGGCTCGGTGCCGCCATCTCCTTCCGGGGACGGTCAAGGACAGCCGGCAGGACCCAGGTGGTCGTGACGGAGCAGAAGGACGGACGGAAGGAGAAAGGAGGAGAGAAAGCGCAGAAAACGGACGAGGGAAAGGAACGAGAAAGGACGAAAGGCGGAGAGAAAATGCGGAAAACGGGCAAGAGAAAAGGGTGGAAAAGAAGGAACCAAGAGAAAGGACGAAAGGCCGAGAGAAAGCGCAGAAAACGGACGAGAGAAAACAGTGGAAAAATAGAAACGAGGAAGGACGAAAGGCCAAGAGAAAGCGCAGAAAACAGCGGAAAAATAGAAATGAGAACGGACGAAAGGCCGAGAGAAAGCGCAGAAAATGGACGAGGGAAAACGGAGGAGAAAAAGGAACGAGAAAGGACGAAAGGCGGAGAAAAAACGCGGAAAACGGCGGAAAAATAGAAACGAGGAAGGACGAAAGGCCGAGAGAAAGCGCAGAAAACGGACAAGAGAAAGGAAGAAGAGGATGGAAGGAAGGACGGCAGGACGGAAGAGCAAAGACAAGCCAGGAGAAAGGAAGAAGGACCGGAAGGAGGCGGGAAGGAACGGAAGGAAAGGCTGAGAAGGGATGGACGAAGAAAACGAGCCCACGAATGAACGACGGAGCCGACGGCTGGATGAAGGACGCCTGGACGCTGCTCCTCCGACGGAGATGGTGGGACTTGTCCCATCTGCCCCTGGAGGACCACGTCCCATCCCGGGCCCCAGGGCTGTGTCATGTCCGCTCTGCTCCGCGAGCCGCGTTTCAAGGTCTCCTGGGGCCTGGTGGACACGTGGCCTGGTGCCTCTTGGCCGTCCTCACCCAACCCCAGGTGCCACGTCTGGTGGGAGCTGCGGTTTGGGGTTGAGCCCATCTGAGGTACGTGCTGGTGCCCTCTTGACCATCCGTGTTCGACGTTGGTTTCTGCACCTGGTGAGGAGCCACGTTTCGGAGTCCGACCTCTTGGAGATGCATCCCAGCACCTCTCGACCGTCCTTGTCCAACCCTGGTTTCTGCACTCGCCGTGGAGTCACCTTTTGAGGTCTGGTCCATTGGAGATGCGTCCTGGTGCCCTCTTGACCATCCTTGACCAACTCCAGCTCCTGCACCCAGTGAGGAGCCGTGTTTCAGGGTCCAGCTCCATCCCGGCTCCTCTTGACCATCCTTGACCAGCCTCGGTTCCTGAAGCTACCATGGAGACACGTTTCAGGGTCCAGCCCCATCAGAGCTGTGTCCCACCACCTCTCGACTATCCTTGACCAACCCTGGTTCCCGTATCCGCCACGGAGCCGTGTTTCGGGGTCCAGCCCCATCAGAACCACGTCCCGCCACCTCTCGACCATCCTTGACCAACCCCGGTTCCCATATCCACCACGGAGCTGCATTTTGGGGTCCAACCCCATCAGAACCATGTCCCACCACCTCTCGACCATCCTTGACCAACCCCAGTTCCCGTAGCCACCACGGAGCTGCATTTTGGGGTCCAACCCCATCAGAACCATGTCCCACCACTTCTCGACCATCCTTGACCAACCCCAGTTCCCGTAGCCACCACGGAGCTGCATTTTGGGGTCCAACCCCATCAGAACCATGTCCCACCACCTCTCGACCATCCTCATCCAACCCCGGTTCCCGTATCCACCACGGAGCCGTGTTTCGGGATCCAGCCCCATCAGAACCACATCCCACCACCTCTTGACCATCCTCATCCAACCCCGGTTCCCGTATCCACCACGGAG
>NW_020447679.1:2489-9567 GCF_003343035.1 Apteryx rowi
AACCCTGGTTCCCGTATCCACCACAGAGCCACGTTTCGGGACCCAGCCCCATCAGAACCACATCCCACCACCTCTCGACCATCCTCATCCAACCCCGGTTCCCGTATCCACCACGGAGCCGTGTTTCGGGATCCAGCCCCATCAGAACCATGTCCCACCACCTCTCGACCATCCTCATCCAACCCCGGTTCCCGTATCCGCCACGGAGCCGTGTTTCAGGATCCAGCCCCATCAGAACCACATCCCACCACCTCTCAACCATCCTCATCCAACCCCGGTTCCCGTATCCACCACGGAGCCGTGTTTCGGGATCCAGCCCCATCAGAACCACATCCCACCACCTCTCAACCATCCTCAACCAAGCCCAGCCACCCACCCACCAGCGAGGCGCCACGTTTCGGGGCCGCCCCGCCGACGGCAGCTTCCCGGACCCAGGCGGAAGGCGCCGGAGCCGCGGCGGCCCGGATTAGAGGCGAAGGCGGAGGAAGCCGTTTCCTCCTCCGGCCCCCGGATAAAAACCCCGGGGCCGGCGGTGGCAGGAGGAAGACGTGCCCGCGGCCGCGGCGCTTTGTCACCTCGGGTGGAGCCTGCCCTCCCCTTGGGCCACCACGGCCACGCGGCCCCGCACCGGCCGCCTCCCCCTCCCTTTCCCGGTAGGAATGCGGGGGCTCCCCCCCGGGATCGGGGTGGGGAGACGGGTGTCACCCGCCGGAGGAGGTGGGGTGGGTCCCCCCCGGAGCGTCCCCGTCCTGTCCTCCTTTCCTCGTTCCTCTCTTCCGTCCTCCTTCCCTTCCTCCGTTCCTTTCCCGGGCTTCCTTTCCTCCGTCTCGGCCGCCGGTCTTTCTTGTCCTCTCTTGTCCTTCCCTCCATTCCCTCCTCCTCCTCCTCTCCTCCCTTTCCTCCTTCTTTCCTTTCCTCCCTTCCCTCCTCCTTTACTTTCCTCCCTTCCCTCCTCCTTTGCTTTTCTCCTTCTCCTCCTGTCCTCTCTCCTCCCCTCCTTTCTTTTCCTCCCATCCTCCCTTCCCTCCTTCTTTCCCGTCCTCCCTTCCCTCCTTCTTTCCCCCTTTTCCTCCTCTCCTCCTTCCCCCTTCCCTCCTTCTTTCCCCTCTTTTCCTCCTCTCCTCCTTCCCCCCCTTCCCTCCTTCTCTCCTATCCTCCTTCGCCTCCCGTCCTCCCTTCTTTCCTTCCCTCCTCCTTTCCTCGCTTCCCTCCCCTCCTGCCATGCCGGCCCCCTTTCCATCCTTTCCGTCCTTCCCTCCTTTCCGTCCTTCCCTCCTTTCCGTCCTCCCTGTCCCCCTCTCCCTCCTCCTGTCCCCTTCAGCCCATCCTCGCGTTCCTCCACAAGCACCTCGTTTCCCCCCCCCCCGGCCCCGTTAGGTCCTTCCTTCCCCCCGGGCCCGGGAGGAAGGTGGTGACCCCAGGGTCCCTTGTCACCCATGGGTTGGGTCCCCCCCCATCTGGGACCCTGACCCTGCCAGGGGACACCCGGGACCAAAGCCACCCCCTGGCCGTCTCTCTGCAGCTCCTGTCCCTCCGGCATGAAGATCCTGGTGGTGATGCTCCTGGCTCTGGTACCGACAGGTAGGAGAGGTCCTGGGGACCCCCCGATGGGTCCCGTGTACACCTTTGGTGTCCCCTATCTGCCCTGGGGTCCCACATCCACCCTGGGTGTCCCCTACCTGCCCCAGGGTCCCACGTCCACCCTGGGTGTCCCCTATCTGCCCTGGGGTCCCACATCCACCCTGGGTGTCCCCTACCTGCCCCAGGGTCCCACGTCCACCCTGGGTGTCCCCTATCTGCCCYGGGGTCCCACRTCCACCCTGGGTGTCCCCTACCTGCCCCGGGGTCCCACGTCCACCCTGGGTGTCCCCTACCTGCCCCAGGGTCCCACGTCCACCCTGGGTGTCCCCTACCTGCCCTGGGGTCCCATGTCCACCTTGGGTGTCCCCTACCTGCCCCGGGGTCCCATGTCCACCCTGGGTGTCCCCTATCTGCCCCAGGATCCCATGTCTGCTCTGGGTGCCCCATGTCCACCCTGGGTGTCCTCATCTGCCCTAGGGTCACATGTCCACCCTAGGTGTTCAAAGTCCCCACCGGGGGCCCCGCGTCCACCCAGGGTGCCCCACATCTGCCCAAGGGGGCCCAACATCTGCCTCAGGACCCCACATCTACTCCGTGGGTCCCACATCCACCCTCCATGTCTCCCATCTGCCCCGGGGGCCCCATATCCACCCCAGGGGCTCCACATCTGCTCCGGGTGTCCCATGTCTATCCTAGGTGTCCTCCAGGGAGGGTCCTGGGCCACTAGTGTCCCATGTCTCTGGGGTGTGTGACACCAGAGAGGGTCCCAGGCCACCTGCATGACCTGTCCCGTGTCCCTCTGCTCCTGCAGCCTCAAGGAACGTCCTGTGGGTGCTCGAGGGGACCTCCTGTGACCTGCCCTGGCAGGCCGCCCTCTTCAAAGGGGACAAGTTCATCTGCGGGGGCACGCTGGTGGCCAGGAACTGGGTGCTGACGGCCGCCCACTGCCACGTCCCGGGGTAGGAGGTCGCAGGGTGGGGTGGCCCCAGGCGCGGGGCTGGGCATGGGCGCGTGGGGCGGTTGTTTGCGTCGGTGCCTGGCGGGTTTGGTGTCGGAGGGCCAAAGCCACCCAGGAATTGGCGCCGGTCACGCCCGGGGCCTTGGTCTTCTGCCAAGGAGGTTGGAAGGGTTGGTGGTATCTCAGCAGGTTTAACTCTGCCCCTTTTCGGGCTGTGTGTAACCTTAATTGCCTCTTTTTGGCGTGTCCATAACCTTAACTCTGCCCTTTTCTGGACAGACATAACCTTAACTCTGCCCTTTTTATGCCTACACATAACCTTAACCCTGCCCTTTTCTGGACAGATATGACCTTAACTCTGCCCTTTTTATGCCTACACATAACCTTAACTCTGCCCTTTTCTGGACAGACGTAACCTTAACCCTGCCCTTTTCTGGACAGACATGACCTTAATTCTGCCATTTTTATGCCTACACATAACCTTAACTCTGCCCTTTTCTGCTTTTGCTTCTTCTGACTTTCTGGCCCACGGCTCCGGCTCTGCCCCCTCTTTGTGTGGGTCCCCAGGGTGCTCCATACCCGGCCCGGACCCTCCTCTCCCCATCCCAACGCTGACGCCTCTGGCTCCAGCTTCATCAGCGTGCGGCTGGGGGGCCGGGGGCCCAAAGAGCCGGGCGGCTCGGAGCAGCGACGGCTCTCCTCCAAGGTCATCAGCCACCCGCGCTACGACCCCGCCACGAAGGACAGCGACCTCATGCTCGTCAAGCTCCTCCTGCCCGTCCACATCAACGAGCGGGTCAAGCCGCTGCCCTTGGCCACCCACTGCCCCGTGCCCGGCAAGACCTGCCAGATCTCGGGCTGGGGGTCCACCACCAGCCCTGAAGGTATGAGGTTGTTCATGTGGGACCCAGGTGTCCGGGCTCCCTGCTTCCACCCCAAGATGCCCTTGCCCTCCTCAAGGACCCAGGCGTCCAGGACCTCCCTGTCCACCCCACTTATGGGACCAAACGTTCAAGCTGCCTCTGCTCCAACCCCGTTGGTCCTACCACCCTCCTCAAGGACCCAGGCGTCCAGGTCGCCCAGGCAGGGCACTGGGCAGCAGCTCCCACTCGGTGGCAGCGAGACAAAAAGGGGGGGGTGGGGACGAGTCCGGACACCTGGGTCCATCCTCCCACCCCGGGTGACCTCCTGGCCTCCTTCGCCCGCAGTCAACTTCCCCGAGGACCTGCACTGCGCCAAGGTGACGATCGTGCCGGAGGAGCAATGCCAACGGACCTACCCCAGCTCCATCACTGCCAACATGGTGTGCGCCGGTGAGCACAGCAGCCGGGCGGATTCCTGCCAGGTGGGTGCTGCCGGTGATTTGAGGCCACCGGATCTGGATGAGCTTCCGGGAGGGAACGTGCTGGGCTGAGGATGGGCACAGCTCGGTGCAGCTGGCAGCTGGGGGGGGCAGACAGCAAAGCCGGTGGGGTTTCATGGCATCATTAAGCCGGCTGGAGATGACCCCAGCGGCCCTGAAACGTCCCCAAATTGGGTGGCAATTCTTCGCTCCGCCCTCGCTTCGCCTGCATGCTGTTTTTGTGGGATTTCATGGGTTTTGTGGGTTTCTCCCCCAAAAAGCGGCTCTGCTCCGGGTCCAGATGCTACAMCACCACCCAAGTCCTCTTCCAGGACCCCAGCATTGAGATGCCTCCATGGGGCCAAGTTTCCCAGCCCCATAGGGTCCCCCCTGTGCCTGGGAATGAGGATGTCACCAGGACGGGGGGGGACACAGGGGACCGTGGGGCTGAGAGGGGGGTTGGCCATGTCACCGGGACCTCCATGTGTCACCTCTCTCACCTCCGCAGGGCGACTCCGGGGGTCCCCTCGTGTGCGATGGGCGCCTCCAGGGCATCGTCTCGTGGGGACCGGGGATCTGCGGGGACCCCCAGAAACCCGGCGTCTACGTCAACATCTGCAAATACATCCGCTGGATCCAGGACACCATAAGAAGGAACTGACCTCCCTGACCCACCCGCAACCCTGCCGGCACCACAAAAGTCCCCACAGTGCCTTCTTCTCCTCCTCCTCCTCCTCCTCCTCCTCCTCCTCCTCCTCGGTGAAGCTCCCCGGAGCCGGCCGGTCCGAGCGCCGCAGCACGCGTCGGGGGAAGGGGGGGACGATGGTTGGCCGCGGGGACCCCGTTGAGTTGCCGATGAATAAAGCTTTCCACCGCGGGGGCCGTGGCCCGTGTCTTTGGAGAGTGGGAGCACATCTTGGGCACGTTGAGGTGCCCCAAATTGCCCCGGGCCTCAAAGAGGTGGGAGAGGATCCAGTTGGGCGCCGTTGAAGGCCAGACCAGTTGGGTGCCACCGAAGGGAAAACCAGTAGGCCACCATCGAGAGGTAGACCTGTTAGCCGCCGCTGAAGGGTAGACCAGTTGGCCACCGTTGAGGAGTAGACCTGTTGGCTCTTCCAAGGAAAGTGGTTTCGCCCTTTTTTTCCCCATAAACAGCAGCCACGGGGGGGGGGTTGATCCAGCTCGATGTCCCCCCCACCAAGAGACATGAGCCCTCACGATGTCCTGGAACCGGACCCTCCCTATCGATCCACCCCGTTCTGGCCCAACTCCCTGGGCCGAAGCCGCTTCGGGGCCACCAAAAGTCGGCTTCCCCCTGGCCCAGCGCGTGACCCGGGAAAAATTCCCAGCCCCAGAGGGGATAAATTTCCCCGTGACTCAGCGGGTGCAAAAAGGGGCCAAATTTCCCCACCTGGGGTGAGCGGACGGGTTTCGCTTCCCCAACGGGCACGCGTTCGCAGCCGGGCAGAGCGCGTGCGCCCGGGGCAAGCCGGCTCCGAAGTGGGAAGGAATCTCCCGTCGGTGGCGTGGTTACTGCCCGGGGCCAAATTTACCTGTTTGCGTAGAGCCAGAACCTCTAATTTCCAGGGAAAAGGGGATTTTTTTTCCACTCTGCGGGGGAGGAAACATGGCCCCATCTTGGAGGCGGATAGCGGTGCCAAACCAGCTTTGCCTCCGCGAGGCCAAAACGCATCGGGATTTTTGGTGGGCTGGAAAAGCACCTTGATGCCCTCCGCGGTGAGGGAGGACACCCGGAGGTGCCACCATGGCTCGTGTTATCCCCCATGGCTCAGCGGGGTGGGGAGCAACGCCGRCCGCCTTGCGCAAGGTGCCCCCCCTCCCTCTTCCCCAAGCTGCTCCGAGATCCGATGAGGCCAGGGCCCGGCATGCCGGAAGGTGTGGACCTGTAATTAGCCCAGCACGCTCATCCCATGGCCACCAAGGCTTTAGAGGCTTTGGCCTGGGTCCAAATTCCCAAGGAGGTGGAGGAGCCGTTGTCCTCACCTGTCATTGCTGGGACCAGTGGTTGCCACCAGCGACTTCCAGCTCTCACTCAGGCTTTTCTGGGGGGRGTTTTGGCCACCTTTTGTTGTCCCACGATGGTGGCACCTGCCTGGGGATGTTTGGTGTGGAGGGATCTCCTAGTTGTGGTGGGCTGTCACGCTGGTCTCCAGCACAGGCAACTCTGGCTCCTCCATCATCCACAGAGATTGGGTCAACGTGTCTGTTGGGGTCCATTCAACGTGTTCAAGGAGGTTCATGGAGGTCGTGAGTCAATATGTCCGTGGAGGTCTACTCARCATGTCTACAGTAGCCTACTCCATGTGTCCGTGGCAGTCTAGTCCAAACGTCCATTGGGATCTACGCAACGTGTTCGTGGAGGTATGGTCAGGACATCCATGGAGGACTACTCAACTAGTCCGTGGAGGTATGGTCAGGGCATCCATGGAGGGCTACTCAACAGGTCCATAGAGATATGGTCCATGCATCCATAGAGGGCTACTCAACATGTCCATGGAGGTCTGGTCAATATGTCTCCTGAGGTCTACTTCCCGTGATCATGGAGGACTAGTCAGCGTGTCCATTGGGGTCGATGCAACACAACCACGGCAGCCTGGTCAACGCAGCCCATGGGATCAGGTCAAGATGTCCGCGGAGGTCTGGCCAACACATCCATGGAGGCCATGAAGGAGAACCAAGCCACCAGCGGCGAGGAAGACGTCCCCACGGCCACCCCAGCGACCGGGGAGCACCGACTGCTGCCTGCTGCCTTTATCGAGGCCAGCGCGCAGCGGCRGGGACGGCCCCGGGGCTCGCGTGGCCCGTGAGTCCGTGAGTCACGCGAGGGGGAGGATCAAAGGGAGGGTGCCCACGCCGGGGCCTCGTTAAAAGCCGGGGTGCAGGAGCAGAGGCGACGGGGCGCGCGCCGAGGGCGCATCGGGGCRCRCGCGGGTGGCTCCGGGTCCGCGGGKCMGCGAAGGGCAGCGGGCGCAGGGCGGATTGGCATGATCCCGGAGGTAAGTTGTGCACGTGCGCACAAGATGCACGAGAGACGTGCAGGGGAGATGCGCGGGGACGTGCGAGGGCCGCTGTCTCCTGCCTCTTTCCCCGTCGTCCTTAACTCTGCCCAGTCCTACGTAATCCCCTTAACTCTGCCCAGACCCCAAAATCCCCTTAACTCTGCCCAATCTCACACA
>NW_020447679.1:10002-12044 GCF_003343035.1 Apteryx rowi
CCCCCCAATCACTGTAATTCTGCCCAGTCCCAGACATCCCCTTAACTCTGCCCACTTCTCCAGGTCCCTTAACTCTGCTCCTCCAGGGCCCCTCGAGCGCTGGAGGGGCCCCGTGCTGGGGTGGGCTGAGGCCACAAGGGGACCTGGGCAAGGGAGCGACSTGGCTTCCCGACAGCGGGGGCTCTGCAGCCCCCATGATGGCGCTGGGGAACCTTTTCCGGCGGCACATGGAGCCGGAGGAGCAGATGAAGCTCCGGGCCCAGCGCTTCCCCCACCCGCTCTACAATCCACCCTCCTGGGCCCACGACATCTTGCCGATGAAGCCGATGAAGCTGGAGGTGCTGGGTGCCCACATGGGGGTCCCAGCCCTGCCCCACGCCTGCCGCAATTTGTGGGAATGGGCAGAGTTAAGGGGATTTACAAGAACGGGCAGAGTTGAGGGGATTTATGAGAATGGGCAGAGTTAAGGGGATTTACAAGAATGGGCAGAGTTAAGGGGATTTATGAGAATGGGCAGAGTTAAGGGGATTTACAAGAACGGGCAGAGTTAAGGGGATTTATGGGAATGGGCAGAGTTAAGGGGATTTACAAGAATGGGCAGAGTTAGCGGGATTTACAAGAACGGGCAGAGTTAAGGGGATTTAAGAGAATGGGCAGAGTTAAGGGGATGTCGAGGAGTCCCTGGAGGGATGGAGAGAAGGATGGAGGGATGAAGGGGTGGGGAGGAGGGATGGTAGGTTGGGTGGAGGGATGGACAGAGGGACAGGTGGGTGGAGGAACAGATGGATGGACGGGTGGATGGAGGGATGGACAGAGGGAGGGAAGGGTGGATGAATGGAGGGAAGGATGGGGGATGGGCAGACGGAGGAGCAGATGGAGGCTGGATGGACGGACCGGTGGATGAAGAGATGGATGGGATGGAGGGAGGGACGGATGGGGGAATGGATGGAGGGATGGATGGAGGGATGGAGGGATGGACAGAGGGACAGATGGATGGAGGGATGGACAGATGGGCAGGCAGATGCTCTGCGCCCCCAGGGTCTCCAGCCTCTGCTGGGTGAGGCGACGGCCACATGGACCTGGGACGGCAGGGGACAGCAGGGAGGCGTCACCTGGGCACTGCCACCCCTGTGTCACCCGTGTCACCTGTGTCACCCCTGTGTCACCTGGGTGCTGCTGCCTTGTGTCCCCGGGTCACCCCTGTGCCACCCAGGCGCTGCTGCTCCCGTGTCACCCATGGGCACCCGGTGTCACCTGGGTGCTCCCATCCCTGTGTCATCCATGTCCCCTGGGTCACCCAGGTGCCGTCACTCCTGTGTCACCCGTGGCCACCCAGTGTCACCTGGGTGCTCCCATCCCCGTGTAATCCACGTCCCCTGGGCCACCCTGCATCACCCAGGTGCCGTCACTCCTGTGTCACCCGTGGCCACCCAGTGTCACCTGGGTGCTCCCACCCCTGTGCAATCCACGTCCCCTGGGCCGTCACCTGGGTGCTGCCACCCCCTGTGTCACCCAGGGCACTGCCACCCCCCCCGGGCCACCTCCCCGTGTCACGCAGGGCATTGCCACCCAGGCCACGGCCACCCACATTGCTGCCACCCTTCCGTGTCACCCAAGGCCACCCTTCCCACGTCACCTCGGGGAGGGACTAGTGCCACCCCCAGACACACCTGCATGGACAGGGGACGGGAGACAGGGCCCACGTCCCCTCCCCGCCACCGCGGGCGGGCAGAGAGGGTCACGGGGTCCCCGAGCAGCCCCGGCAGCAGGTGGCAGGTCGGGACCAGCCCTGCTCCGGGGCCCGGAGGGATAATTAGCGCTAATTAGCCTGACACAGCTGACGAGCCGAGCGGAGGAACTGGGAGAACTGGTCGGGCCCAGCCCTGCCTCCCCGGTGGCTGCGCGCCTTGGTGGGGACGGGGGGACGTGGCGGGTGCCCCCATGTCCCCTCGTGTGCCCCGTGGCCCCTTGCATGTCCCCGTGCCCCCTTGGGAGCTGCTCTGTCCCCTCGTGTGCCCCCGTGTCCCCTCATGTCCCCCGTG
>NW_020447679.1:12075-23374 GCF_003343035.1 Apteryx rowi
TGACGAGCCGAGCGGAGGAACTGGGAGAACTGGTCGGGCCCAGCCCTGCCTCCCCGGTGGCTGCGCGCCTTGGTGGGGACGGGGGGACGTGGCGG
This sequence comes from Apteryx rowi, assembly GCF_003343035.1. Taxonomy (NCBI): domain Eukaryota; kingdom Metazoa; phylum Chordata; class Aves; order Apterygiformes; family Apterygidae; genus Apteryx; species Apteryx rowi. The sequence goes on from NW_020447679.1 coordinate 12,171, forward strand.
GTGCCCCCATGTCCCCTCGTGTGCCCCGTGTCCCCTTGCATGTCCCCGTGCCCCCTTGGGAGCTGCTCTGTCCCCTCGTGTGCCCCCCGTGTCCCCTCGTGCACCCCGGTGTCCCCTTGCGTGCCCCGTGTCCCCCCATGTGCCTTCATGTCCCCTCGTGAACTCCCCTGTCCCCTCCTGTGCCCCGTGTCCCCTCATGTCCCCCCATGTGCCCTCATGTGCCCTCGGGAGCTCCCCTGTCCCCTCATGTCCCCTCCTGTGCCCCTGTGTCACCTTGAGTGCTCCCCTGTCCCCTCCTGTGCCCTGTGTCCCCTTGCGAGCTCCCCTGTCCTCTCACGTCCCCTTGTGTGCCCCCATGTCCCCCTCGTGTGACCCTGTGTCCTCTCGTGTGCCCCCGTGTCCCTTCGAGTGCTCCCCATCCCCTCCTGTGCCCCCCATGTCCCCTCTTGTGTCCCTTCTTGTGCCCCCCCAGGTCCCCTTTTGAGCTCCTCTGTCCCCTTACGTCCCCTTGTGAGCTCCCGTCTCCCCTTGGGTGTCCCCCGTCCCCACACGGCATCTCTGGTCCCCTCAGGAGCCCCCRTGTCACCTCGGGAGCCCCCCTGTCCCCCTTGCAAGCTCCCCTGTGCCTTCTTGTCCCCACGTCCCCTGGTGCACCTCTTCCCTGCCTTTCCACCCCGATGCCCTTCTCCTTGCTCTGCGGGCAGGATCTGATGGGATTCCCTATGGATGGGACCTCCGTGGACCAGATCTCCATGGCCCGGCTCCCCGAGAACAGGATCACCGTGGTTGGCATCCCCGTTGGTGGGACCTGCATGGCCCGGGATTGCCGTGTCCTAGCCCTTCGTGCACGGGATCTCCGTGGATAGGATCCTGCCGGATGAGATCTCTGTGGACCAGACCTCCACGGGATGGGATCCTGGTAGACAGGATCTCAGTGGATGTGACCTTGGCGGACCAGATCTCCACGGGTGAGCTGTCCGTGGACGGGATCCTGGTGGATTAGGTCTCCACGGACCGGATTTCCATGGGATGGACTCCTCATGGATGAGTCCTCCACGAGCCAGGCCTCCAGGGATGGGCTCCCCGTGGCCTCAACCTCTTCGGCAAGGATCTCCTGGACTAGATCTCCACGAACCCACCGGGAGAGGTGCCACAAGGCACAGGGACCTCCGGGAGCCCCGGCTTCACCTGCCAGTTTGGAACTAAACCCAGCCGGAGGCTCCTTCCGCCACCAACGGAGAGCAAGATCAGCATCTCCAGCAAGTGATTCATCCCGCCCGGCCTCGCCTTCCGTCAGGGCTCCCTCCTGGGCCTCTCCGCCCTTAATTGCTCCTCGTCCGGGCTGTTAATTGTCTCGAACCGCCTCGGCTCCTCTCCCGGCCCTGCCAAAGGGGCCGTTTCGGAAGCAGCCGGGTGCATCCGCGCTGCCCCCGAGGCTCTCACACCCGTGTCGTGCCTTGGGTCCCACCAACACCGAGGAAAGCCGGACTGGGACAGCACGAGAAGACCCCCCCCCCCCTCGATCCCCAAAATCCAACTTTTGGGAGGAGAAAGCGTCCGTTTCCCTTTCCGAGCTTTTGCTCGCTGGGAAATCTCTGCCATGGGACGTGCCGGAGACTCAAACGCAGCTTTCCCAGCTCCGTCATGGAAGGTGGGGGGAGAAAATGTCCCRGCACGCTCCCAGCACCGGATTCCCCAGGATGGGGCACCTCCAGCCGGACGCCTGGGTCCCAAAGGGCAGCGAGACCATCTCCTGGCGTGGAGACGTTGCGGATTGGCTGGCACCCGCGGGAGCGACGGAGAGCAAGGAAAAAGGGGAGCTGAAGCACCTCCGTGTCCGGGACCATTTTTCCAGCTTCCCGAAAAAAAAAAAAAGGGGGAATGAGGTTGGAGGAGGGGAGGGGGAACTGGTTCCCAGGACCGGGTCCTCCCCCCACCTTCCCGGTGTCCCCTTGACTCACCGGAGCCGACTTGCAGGGCTCAGCCGGGTTGGCAACGGGACGTGGCCTCGCCCATCGCTCGCCCACGTCCTCGGCGTTACTCATCCCGGGAGCTGCTACCGCCCCGGCTGCGGAGCGAAGGCGGCGTGYAGGTCCCTCGGGCCGTCCGGTTTGGCGCTGTCCTCCAGAGCATCCCAATGGACAGGATCCCGGCACACCGTCACGGCGGTCCCCCTSCTCCTTGGAGAGGGACATCAGGGGGAGATCCCCATGCCGGAGGTGGCTGGGGTGTCCCAGGACGCATCCGTCAGCGAGCAGGCGCACGTGCGTCCATGCCCATCCGCGTCCTCCCGCCCTGTGCACGTGCAAAACCCATATCCCTGCACACGTGCACGTGCAAAGCACCCATTCCCGCACACGTGCACATGCAAAACCCCCATCCCTGCACATGTGCACGTGCAAAACCCGTATCCCTGCACACGTGCACATGCAAAGCACCGATCCCCGCACACGTGCATGTGCAAAACCCCCATCCCTGCACACATGCACGTGCAAAACCCGTATCCCCGCACACGTGCAYRTGCAAARCMCCCATYCCTGCACAYATGCATGTGCAAAACYGCTGTTCCTGCACACGTGCACRTGCAAAACCCCCATCCCTGCACATGTCCACGTGCAAAAACACTGTTCTTGCACAAGTACCTGTGCAAAACTGCTGTCTCTGCACACGTGCACGTGCAAAACCGCTGTTTCTGCACATGTGCATGTGCAAAATGCCCCTCCTTGCACATGTGCACGTGCAAAACCACTGTCCCCGCACACGTGCACATGCAAAGCACCCATCCCTGCACATGTGCACGTGCAAAAACACTGTTCTTGCACAAGGGCACGTGCAAAACCGCTGTCCCTGCACAACTGCATGTGCAAAACCACTGTCCCTGCACATGTGCATGTGCAAAATGCCCCTCCTTGCACACGTGCATGTGCAAAACCCCCATCCCCGCACACGTGCACGTGCAAAACCGCTGTCCCCGCACACATGCACGTGCAAAACCCCCGTCCCCACACACGTGCACGTGCAAAACCCCCGTCCCTGCACACGTGCACACGTGTGTGCTGCGGGTGAGCAGAGGCGTGCACACCTGCATGCGCATGCGTGTGCGTTTTTGGCTCTACCTGTCTTATATCGTGCTCGTGTGTGTGCACAGAGGGTCACTGGTGGACGGATGGACAGGGAGACGGATGGACAGCTGGACACATGCATGGATGGATGGATAGATAGATGGATGGATGGATAGCTAGGACAGACAGACAGCTAGCAAGCTGGACAGACAGATAGACAGAGAGACAGCTGTACAGATGGACAGACAGATGGCAAGGAAGACCGATGGATGGGCAGAGGGACAAACTGAGAGATGGACAGATAGACAGAGACATGAACAGATAGAAGAGCAGACAGAGACACGAACCGGTGGACTGGCGGATCGCAGACGGACAAACAGATGGAGAGATGAATGGATAGACTGACAGATGGACGTGCTGGTGGACGGACAGCAGACCAGCGAAGATGGAGTGACAGACAGAGACACCGCTAGCTGGACAGGCTTACAGTCAGATGGACAGATGGATGGATGGACAGATGGACAGACAGGCAGGTGGATGGACAGACAGCTAGATAGACTTACAGTCAGATGGACAGATAGATAGACAGGCAGATGGGTGGACAGGCAGATAGATGGTTGGACAGCCAGACGGCTGGACAGACTTAGAGTTGGATGGACAGATGGACCGGCAAATAGACGGATGGATGGATAGATAGGTGGACAGCCAGATGGCCAGACAGAGCTGGATGGACAGGCAGACAGGCAGACGGATAGATGGATGGACAGACGGGTTGACAAACAGATAGATGGATGGACAAAGGGATGGCCAGACAGATAGATGGATGGGTGGACAGACATCTTGGCAGACTTAGGGTGGACAGACAGCTGGATGGGCAGCTGGCCGGACAGATGGACAGACAGACAGCTAGAGAGATTTACGATCGGACAGACGGACGGCGCCAGCTAACGCCGCGCTGCGCCCGGCTGACGTCTAACGACGCCCTGGGGAAAGGTGCTCATCCAGCCCGTCCGCACCCGGCGTTCCTTCCCCGGACACCCCAGCGTTCCCACCGCCCGAGGGACCGGGGGACAACGGTCCGTCGGTTTGTCCGTCCCTCCTCGTGTCCCCCCACCGGGCCGGAGGAGAAGGCTGCTTCCCCCCAGCCGTGCGCACGGCGCGCGCGGGCTGTTTTCGGACCCGATTTCTCACCCCCACCCTCCGTGTCCACGGCGGCTTTCGCAACGGGAGCAGCGGGGCGTTCCTGCGCCGGTGCCCGGAGAGCCGGCGGCGTTTCCTCTGGGACTTCAAAGAGCTAATCATCCCCGGGGCCCGGGAGACACCCACGGCCACGCTCGCCCCGGTGCCGTGCGGACCCGTCGCCCAACTGCTCTTGACTCACCCCGGAGAGACACGGCCTACTTTTTCGTCCCGGTATAAATACGCCGGGGTTCCGCGGGCTCTCGGCTTCCCGGCACACACGCACGCGCGCGTGGAGCCAACCCCGGCATTCTTCACCTTCCGCGTCCTCCAGCAGGTGAGTGCATCCCCGGGTTTGGGGACCGGGGTGCCACCAGCTCTCCGATAGCCGGCTCTCCAAGGGTGGAGGTGGCCACCACGAAACCCAGGCATCTTGGGGGGTCTTCCCATCTCTCCGCTGGAGAGATCCATCCATCTCCATCCCCCCGTGGGTCAAATCTAGCCATTCCCACCCTTGTGGCTCTGTTTGGTTTGGGGGGGACGGACGGACTTTCCATCTCCTGGCCGGGCTCAGGTGTCCCAGTTGGGGCTCCCAGTTTAGCCGAGCTCGGGAGGAGACTGGTCCTTCCACATTATCCTCACGCAAGTGGGTTTGGTCCCCTGGAAAGCTGCGTTCCACCAAGATGGGATGCAGAAGAGGGGCTGATGCCACCCCAAGGTCTTCAAGGATGAAGCCACCAGAGAACACCAAGGGTATCTCGGTCACTTGGCTGCTGTCCCCTAAGGGAGACCACAGGACAGCAGTGGGGGGACTGTCCTGCTGCCTACTGCTGGCCTCTCTCCTGAGGTTCCCCCCAATCCCGGGGCTAATCCGCTTTGGTTTCTCCACCCCAGGAATGGCTCGTGACGGGCACAGGGCCTTCGGCTTCACCCCCATCTTCGTCCTCCTGGTGGGACTGCTCTTCACCGTCCCGCTGCCGGTGCGAGCCGGGGAGGAAGGCAACAAAGGCAACGGGGGTAAGCGGCAGCGGCGGCGGTGGCCAGGGAAGGGGAACGGGGACGTCGCGGCTATTTTGCGGGGACGTGTCCAGGGGGTGAGGAGGGGCAGGTGCGTCGCCTCGACTCGTGGGAATCCGGCCGATGGGAAGGTTGGGGCAAGGCGCCGCGATTTCAAAACCTGTTTTCGTTCCGAGCGGAGATAAAACAGCCCCCCTGGATACGGCCTCRCGCCGGAGAAATGTCCCTGGAGAAGACGCAGAGGAAAGAACGCCTGCAAGCGGTCGGAAGATATTGAGATCTCCGGGACAACTTCTTTCCCTCCTCTGCAAGATCGTAATGGGGATTTTTTTTTAACAAATGCAAAAAGGAGAAGAAAACAACCGCACGGGGCGAAGGGAAGAAAGGAGAGACTCAAATCGCAATGGAAACATCCCCTTCCTTTCTGCTAGCCTCCGAAATGATGCTCTTCCAAAGGGCAGCCAGCACGGCCCCATGGATGTGTCTCGGGCTGGGGAGGAAAGAGGAGGCTGCGATTTCCCACGGTGGGTTGCAAAGGCCCCAGATTTGACCTGATCTCAGGATCCCTTTGCCCAAATCTGTGTCGCCAGAGCTGAATCCGAAATGCCCAGGTCTGACGGAGAAGGAGCAAGGCCGCGTCCAGAGACAGCGGCTGGATAATTTGGCCCATGACTTTCCAAGGACTGTGGTTTTGGGGGAAGATTTATTGTGGCTTGTTTTGGGGTGGAAGCATCATCTTCTAGGCTGGAGCTCTCTGACTGCCTGYAGCCTCTGGAAATCCAGGAGATGGATCCTACCGTAGGGCTCTACTGCTTTGTACTGCCTACGTCTCCACTGGCTGGCCTTCCTGCATGGAGACCCTCCACCGTGAGATCCCCAGGAAGCCTCTGAGATGCCTACAAGGAGCTTGGTGGAGTCTAAACCCGGTGGCTGGACTCCAAAGGCCCAAGGACGGCCCTTGAGATGACGAGGGATGCCTGCCCGATGAGCGTTTGCGCTGGGACGGTTCCCACCCTCCAACTTTGGCAGCGCTGCCGGGACCGGATAGTGGCGAATTCCAGGTGGCCTGAAACTCGGGCGTCTCCCAGTGCCACCTATCACAGGCTGTAATCCCCACCAGCACAAACCAGTCTCACGGGTAAATTCCAATGTCCCAACATCCAGTGGAAAGCTATTGCAGATACCACGGACCGTGCACGTGCTCGGATTCACTAGAGCAACCAACGCTCGGAGGTGGCAACTGCAACCTCTGCCCAAAATATCCAAGACGCCTGGGATCCGACCRGGATGCCCCAGACTGCAGCATGGAGGACTCAGCCCCAGCTTCCGTGAGGGCACCTTGGAGAACAGGGACTTGACAGCTCCAGTTCGGCAGAGGCAAAAGTCGAACTACGGCACGTTTTTGGGGGTGGGAGGGAGCTTTTTTCCTTAAAAAAAAACCAAAAAACAAAAAACCCACTTTTTTTCTGAAGTAATTATCCTCCTTTTTTTTGCAAATCTTCTCTCCTCCCACTTGGACACGGCTCAGCCTCAGGGTCTGCTCCAGCTGCCTTGGCAGAGGTGCTATTTGAGGCTCCCAAAAGACCTGAAACATCCTTGCCCGCCTAGAGCTGTAGGTGGAGACTGGGAGCGACGCCAGGAGCACCTTGAAAGGTGTGGAGATCCGTTTCGTGGCCACCCAAGCGGAGCCTTGAGCAGCCCCGACCTCGAGATAGTCCCGCCGGAAACCTCTTTAACCGTAGACATCCGGACACAGGGAAGGGCACCTTGTCTTGTAGATGTCCGGCTTGGGATGGGGTGGGATTGCCTCTTGGAACGGACCCTCCGCTCCCTCTGAGGACCATCAGGACACCCAAGGTTGGCCAACTCCAACGGACACCCGCCTGTGGCAGCTAGCTGAAGCGAGGGGACGTGCCTCCAGAGACCCAAAACGTTGGAAGACCTGCACCAGAAGTGGGGGCTCYACAGAGACCCTTTTTCTGTGCTCTGACCAGACGAAGACCCCCAAATCCGAGCTGATGGATATCTCTTTCTTCCTGACYAGCTTCATGGGACCGAGACGTCTCCGTTCCAGAGAGACGTAAGGACTCACGTTCCCGAGCGAGCTCCTCTTATCATTCCTCCCTACGTCAGGGCTTCTCTTGTTTGCRTTGATGCAACCGTCTCCCACCCTGGCCCTTAACTACTAGGCCTGAGCCCAGAACGTGAGCCAACCAGAAGGTAGGAGTCCTTCCGAGCTGGTCGTACAGGCTTYCTGACCGACCAAGGAAGAAGAAATCAGCTCTTTTAGGGGTGCGTCACCTCGGTCTCGGAGTCCAATCTTGGGCTGGGAGGAATCCTAGAGCTGGAACGGATGCCCCTCCCGGAGACGCATGGTGAAACCGGCAGAGATAAGTGGCCCCTGGTGACATCCTGACGCGCAACGATTTCCAAGACGTCTCATTAAGCGCAGCCTGGCATGACAGACCGCCCCCCCCCCCCCCCCGAGGGGGTGTCCCCTCACAGGAGCTCCCACCCCAGCTCTCTGCCTGGGAAGGGCGGTCGGGGCAGGGAGTTGTGGCTCCCCACCACCACCGTCAAGTGGCACCAGGAGAAAACGTACCTTTGGAAGCTGGTCCGATTTTGGCTGCAAACGGTTGGATTTCAGTTGCCGGTTCCTGGTCCCAAAATTGTCTCTTTCTCCTGCCAGAAAGAAGTCCCGTGGGACCCGAATAGGCTGATTGGTGGCTCAATAAATCCATAAAAACAGACGCTTTTAACGTGATTTTGACTGTTCCGATGGATTTTAAAGGCTAAAGAGGGAGATATTCCCTTTTTCTGTTACATCTCACCAGGCGTGTTTTGCGGGTTCCGTTTTGCAATGTTTTCTCTTCTTTTCAACCCGAAATAGCAGGTTGCTTTGAAAGGAGAATTGCCCCCACCACAGCACAGCTCACGCTCTGTGCAACCCTCCCACGGTGACGTTTGACGCTCTGTGTTACAGCGCAGGATGAAGACGAGTCCCGCATCATCGGCGGGAGGCCTTGCTCCATCAACCAGAGACCTTTCCAAGTTGCCCTCACCAAGAGGGGCCAAATCCTGTGCGGAGGAAGCTTGATAGCTTCCCAGTGGGTCCTGACAGCTGCCCACTGCAAGCAGCCAAGCAGGTAAGCTGGCGTCACGTCCACGTGCCCCATGGCTACAAGCCAACGTCTCGTTACACAGCACCCCGCAATGACCAAGGGAGCAAGGTGGGTCCCAGGAGTTGGTGTCTCCGGGTGTTCATGCCCAGAGGACGGCGCCTCCAAATGCTGGCATCTGGAGGTAGGTGCCCCAGATGTTGGTATCTCCAGAGCTTGATGCCTCCAGATGTGGACACCTCTGGATTCTGGTAGCCAGGCATTGGTAATCCYGAGTCTGGTACCTCCGGATATGGCTATGTCCAGATGCAGGCACCTCCAGATGCCTGGTACCCCAGAGGTTGGCCCCTCCACGGCCAGATTTCTTGGGCTTCCCTTTCCAACAAGGCTCTGCGAGAGYAAGCAGGATGTTTTGGAAGGGAAATAATGAAGAAAAACCAAAGGGAAAGTTGGCAGGAAGAAGTCGGGCTCGGGGCAAAATTGCTGGGATGTCGTGGGTGGGAGTCCTGGAGTCAGGAGGATGAAGGGGAGGTCAAGGAGTTGAAGTCAAGGCACCTTGTGGAGATGGGAGATGGCCCCAGGGTATGTGAGTTAGCAAAGAGCTCTTGGAGGAGAACTGGCTCGTGACTCCCCTGGCGGCTGCCTTTTCTCCTGGCCTCCTCCCTGTGGGAAACGGGATAAAGTGGTCCCAGGGCCACATCACCTTAACTCTACCCCCTGAATGGTTCCCCACGGAGAAGCTGCGCTGGACAACCCTTGGTCATGCCTGCGATGGACAACCCTTGGTGCCAGGGGGTTGCGCGTCTCCTCCGGAGGGACTGGCACTGATCTCTCGGCCTTCTTCCCCGGGGCAGGGACATCAGGGTGTTAATCGGGACAGACACGCTACGGGACGGCACGGGGCAAGTGAGGACCATTTCACAGTTCATCGTCCACCCGGCCTACAACCGCCGCAAGAACGACAACGACTTCATGCTCCTAAGGCTGAACAAGCCCGTTCAGTTCAGCAACAACATCAAGAAGATCAGATTAGCCACGAGATGTCCCATGGATGGGATGAGGTGCAGCGTCTCCGGCTGGGGCACGACCAAGTCCCCTGGAGGTACTGGCTCATGATGGACACCTCGGTGGAAGAGGTGCGGTAGGGGGAGGCAATTTGGCAGGGAAAAGGGGTTTCCGAGGAGGTCRTGGTTTCTCCTGGCCTTCTCAGCTGGGGAAACGGGATAAAATAGCACCTTAACTCTGCCCAGTGAGCAGTTCCCTGTGGAGAGCGTCTTCCAGTTGGGTTTTCCTTTAGGCCTGGGGTTGGGTTTCCTTCCTGTTGGACAACCCATCTCCAAAGGAGTCATCTCCACTGTCCGCTCCCCAAGGAACCTCCCCCAGAAGCGTCATGAGGTCTGCTCAGGCCTCAGCATTAGGCCTAGGTGAGCGGCCCCCCCCCACCACCACCATCTTCTCACCATCTGTCCCTGTTCTCCTTGTTTTGCAGCAAAGCTGCCCAAAAATTTGCAGTGTGCCGGCATCATGGCCTTCGGGAGGCAGAAGTGCACCAGGGCGTACGGGAGCTCCACCATCACCCCCAACATGTTTTGCGCCGGCGTCCCGCAGGGGGGCGTCGATTCCTGCCAGGTAAGGAGGGTTGAGGTCCCTTCAGCCGCCTCCCAGGCTGCTCCCGGAGGGAGGAGGGTCCTGGTGTGGCTTTGAGTTCACACGCAAGGCGAAGACGTGGCACGTGGACCGGCCCGTGCAAGGTTTGGGTTCCTCCACCATTATCTCCAACCCAAGCCAAAAAAAACAGGGATGGGCCATGGCACGTGGACCGGCCCGTGCAAGGTTTGGGTTCCCCATTGCTATCTCACGGCCAAGCCGTGGAGCTGGAGATGGGCCACGGCACGTGGACTGGCCCGTGGAAGGGTTAGGTTCCCCACAGCTACAGCATACTTGAGCCACGGAGCTGGACCTGGGCCACGGCACGCGGACGGGCCCATCCAAGGTTCAACTTCCTCCACCATTATCTCCAACTCAAGCCATAAAACCAAGGATGGGGCCGTGGCACGTGGACAGGGCCCGTGCGAGGCTCCAGCTTCCTCCACCCCTATCTCCAACCCCAGCCGTAAAAACCAGGGACGGTCCGTGCCACGTGGCCGGATCCCTACAAAGGTTTGGGTTCCCCCCCACGACTCCAACGTGCCTGAGGCGCGGAGCTGGAGCTGGGCCACGGCCCAGGAGGCCACGCGAGGCCGCCRACGTCTTCCGCCGCCGGCTCCCACGCGAGCCGTAAAAAAACCCCTTCTCCCCGCAGGGCGATTCCGGGGGCCCGTTGGTGTGCGGCGGGGTGCTGCAAGGCGTCGTCTCGTGGGGCATGGCCGTGTGCGGGCGCGAGGGGCAGCCCGGCGTCTACTCCAACGTGTGCCGGGCCGTGCCCTGGATCAACAAGTACATCGGGAGGCAGTGAGACCTCGGCCGCGGACGCGGAAGCGTGGCCGGCTCCATCCCGCCGCCCCCCCCTCCTTGCTCTTGCCGGCTTCTCCCAGCGCAGCGGCTCCCCACGAGGGACGGTGGGGTGGGTTTTTGGCCCCCAATTTAGGCACTGGGGGTGGGAAAGGGGGGGAAAAAAATAATACCTAGATGCTTTTGGGAAGCTGCACGATTCCATCGGAAGAATAAAGGAATAGAGTGAAAATGGGGAGCTGGAGTGATGGAGGGATTTTGGGGGGGACCTTGGGGGTGGCCGGGACCCCCCTTGCTTGGGGCAGGGTTGGTTGGGGACCTCCCGTGTCCTCCAGGGCCGATCCCGCTCCTCCGGGGCAGGATTCGCCCCTTTTCC
>NW_020447679.1:23712-25916 GCF_003343035.1 Apteryx rowi
GGGAATACGGCGATGGGGGGAGTCCAGATTTGGGGGGGGGGGGCCATTACTATGGGGGGGGGGGGGGGCGGGTGGGGGGGGGGGGGGGCCATTACTATTAATAGAACCGTCACTGACGGGCCGATTATTAACGACACGTTAATTGGGATCCCGACGCGCTGCGAGAACCTCGTCATCATGACGAGGACAATCATTAATTAGCAGCCCGGGATGGATTTCCGCTATTAGCCGGAATATTAACGAGCAGGAAAAAAAACCCTCTCGATTCGAGAACGGACGTCGGGTCGGTTCCTCCGCCAAGAGCCGCGCTGGGGGAGGAAGGGCTAATTAATGAGAGCGGCTAATGAGGGTAATTAATCCTCGGCTGCATCCCTGCTCCCTGTGCACCTCCCGTCTCTGGGAACTTTCTTCTCCCCGACTCTCGAGGCAACTTCACCGGTCGCTGGAGATGGTTGAGGGGGGGGGGGGGCACGGCTCCACCCTAATTAATCGCCCAATTAATTAATGAATTAACGATGCCGGTGGCGGAGCGGAGGCAGCGCCGTGCTAATTGGGAGCCTGGTGGAAAGGCGAAGTCACCGGGGAGGGCGGGTTGACGGCAGCTCGGCTGCTCTCCAGGGACGTGGGGACACGGGGACCTTGTGCAAGGTCCCCCCCCTTCCGTGGGCGTCCGGAAAGGGACAGGGATTTCGAGGAGGCGTCTTCGTTAATCCCAATTAACCCTCTAATTAGCACCGAGCGGACGGTGTGGGTTCTAATTTGGAGGGGGGGGGATTCACCCGGCACAAGCCCGCTGCCACCGTACCTGAGATTTGGGGGYTGGGGACAGTCCCCGGATGTCCCCCAGATGCTTCCTGCATGGTGGTGGGATCTGAGGTCCCTCAGGTCTGGAAGGGGACGTCAACCCCTTCGGAGATGGTGTCCTTTGGGATCCTGGGGAGGGGGGGACAAGGACACCTTGGGGACACCYGAGCTGCTGTTGGCCACGTGGTGCCAGCGTGTCCACAGGTGCCCGTCCCTGTTGGTGGCACCTCTCTGTCCTCCATGCCAGGGACAGGTGTCCATGCCCGTTGGTGGCATCCTGCCTCCACGCCAGGGTCAGATGGCCGTTCCCATGAATGTCATCTGACACCCATGGTGGGGACAGGTGTCCATCCCCCTTGATGGCATCCTGCCTCCATTGCCAGGGACGGGCACTCGTCCCCCTTTGGTGGCATCTCCGCGCTGGGGATGGGCACCCAACCCTGTTGGTGGCACCCATGCCAGGGACAGGCACTTGTCCCCATAGGTGGCATCTCTCCAACCTCCTCACCAGGGATAAGCACCCACCCCTCTTGGTGGCACCCATGCCGGGGACAGGCACTCGTCCCCATGGGTGGCATCTCTCCGACCTCCACACCAGGGCCTCTTGGTGGCACCCACACCGGGGACAGACACTCGTCCCCATCAACCTCTACCCCGGGGCCAGTCACCCGTCCCCATGGGTGGCACCTGCCCTCGGTGCCAGAACCTGGTGCCCGTCCCCATAGGTGGCATCCACGCCGGGGCTGGGACCGTCCCCACYGCCCGCCCCCATCCCGGGGTCCCCGAGCCGAACCCGGTGGCCCGGAGCCACCCCGGGAGAGGCGCGCGGTGGCGGCGCGCAAACCAGCCACCCCGGTTCTCGGCGGGGCCCTGCCGGCGCTTGGAAAAGGAGGTGACAAATTCGCCGGTGGTGACGGTGCAGCCGAGACCGGAGCGCGCGGTGGTGGGGTCAAGGGGGGGGGGGGGTCAGGGGGGGGGGGGGGGGCCCCGCGGGGACATTCGGGAGCTCGGACGGGTCGCCGAGGACACAGCGGGCTGCCCCGCCCGGGGTCGCGGGGGCGGACAGAGGGACGGACGGACGGAGGAGGGCGGGGACGGGCGCCGGGATGGGGAGCCACCTCCGTGACCCCGAGGACATTTGGTGGCAGGAAGAAGCAACCCCGGTGACCCCGGAGGGGGGGGGAATCGGGGTGGTGCTTTGGGGTAAACGCTGCCTCCCCTTTACTCTGCCCCTACTTTGGGGTCCCCTTAACTCTGCCCCTGCTTTGGGGTCCCCTTAACTCTGCCCCTGCTTTGGGGGTCCCCTTAACTCTGCCCTTTCTTGGGGTCCCCTTAACTCTGCCCCTACTTTGGGGTCCCCTTAACTCTGCCCCTGCTTTGGGGTCCCCTTAACTCTGCCC
>NW_020447679.1:26492-29640 GCF_003343035.1 Apteryx rowi
CCCCTGCTTTGGGGTCCCCTTAACTCTGCCCTTTCTTGGGGTCCCCTTAACTCTGCCCCTGCTTTGGGGTCCCCTTAACTCTGCCCTTTCTTGGGGTCCCCTTTACTCTGCCCCTGCTCAATGTCACCTTTACTCTGCCCCTGCCCGATGGCCCCTTAACTCTGCCCCTACTTTGGGAGTCCCCTTTACTCTGCCCCTGGTCAGGGACCCCTTAACTCTGCCTGCGCTTTGGGGTCCCCTTTACTCTGCCCCTGCCCAATGGCCCCTTAACTCTGCCCCTACTTTGGGGGTCCCCTTTACTCTGCCCCTGGTCAGGGACCCCTTAATTCTGCCTGCACTTTGGGGTCCCCTTAACTCTGCCCCTGCTCGATGTCCCCTTAACTCTGCCTGCACTTTGGGGTCCCCTTAACTCTGTCCCTGCTCGATGTCCCCTTTACTCTGCCCCCACTTTTAGGGTCTCCTTAACTCTGCCCCTGCCTGCCGTCCCCGTAACTCCGCCCCCGGCTGCCGCCGCCGGCCCGTGGGCGCTGCCGCGGCCTCGCTCCCACCCCGGTCCCACCGGCCGTGGGCGCRAGCCGGCCCCAGACACCCCACGGCGGGGCCCCGCCCTGTCATTAAGGGATTGTGGGGGAGGCCGGAGGGGGAAACTGAGGCACGGCACGGCCCCGCCTGCCCTCGCCGTTTCCTCGCTTCGTTTAGCCCAGGGGGTCGTTACCCGGCGCTAATTTGGGCCCCCACCCCCCATCCCAAGAGCCGCCGAGGATTGTGGGTAATTCCGAGGGCGCAAGCGGCTGTGGGGGATTCGGCCCCAGTGCGACCGACTGGGGGTAACTGGGCAGAGAGAGAAAAACGCCGGCGAAGCGCCCCGGGGGAACACGGGCATGGACTGGGAGGCACTGGGAAGGACTGGGAGGCACTGGGAAGGGCAGGAAGTGCCCTGGGAGGCACCAGGAAGGATGGGAAGGGCACTGGGAGGCACTGGGTATTACAGGAAGGGCACGGGGAGGCACCAGGAAGGACTGGGAGGCACTGGGAAGGGCAGGAAGGGCACTGGGAGGCACTGGGAAGGACTGGGAGACACTGCAAAGAGCACGTGGAGGCACTGGGAATTACAGGAAGAGCACTGGAAACGACTGGGAGGCACTGGGAAGGATAGGAAGGGCACTGGGAGGCACTGGGAGGTTCTGGGATGAACTGGGAGGTACTGGGAGGCTCTGGGATGAACTGGGAGGCACTGGGAAGCTTCAAGGGAGCCCAGGAACACGCTGGGAGACACAGGAAGGTATCGGGACACACTGGCAGGCACTGGGAGACACTGGGATATACTGGGGCATGCTGGGAGGTACTGGGAAGCCCGGTGCCCTGGGAGGCACTGGGATGCACGGAGACGTGCTGGGACGTGCTGGGAGACGCCCCTGGGCAGCACATGTCTGCACTGGGAGGCACTGGGAGGTACCGGAGGAGCTCAGGGACCCGCTGGGTCGCACTGGGATGTACTGGGACATACTGGGAGGCCTCACAGGAGCACTGGGTTGCACTGGGAGGTGCCGGGGCCACGTAGACACAAACTGGGACATCCCCGGAGGCCCTGTGGGAGCACTGGGATGCGCTGGGAGCCACTGGGACACTTTAGGAGGCGCCAGGAGGACACTGGGAGGCACCAGTTTGCACTGGGCAGCACTGGGAGGCACTAGGACTTACTGGGATATTCTAGAGGATACTGGGAGGCACTGGGATGTACTGGGACGTTCTGGAAGGCAATGAGACAGACTGGGGTCTACTGGGATACCCAGGAGGAACTGGGACATGCTGAAAGGCACCGGGATGCAGCAGGAGGCACTGGGTGGAACTGGGAGGCTCCGGGAGGCACTGGGAGGCACTGGGAGGCTCCTCGAGGCTCCACAAAGTCCCTGGAGGACCCCTGGAGGCCCTGCAAGGCCCAGGAGACACCAGGAGGCTCCACGATACCCTGGGAGGTCCCAGGAGGCTCCAGAAGACCCCGGGAGGCCCCACAAGGACCCACGACACCCCAGGGAGGTCCCAGGAGGCTCCATGGGGCTCCTAGAGAACCCCAGGAGGCTCCAGAAGACCCTGGGAGGCCCCACAAGGACCCACGACACCCCAGGAAGGTCCCAGGAGGCTCCACGGGGCTCCTTGATGACCCCAGGAGGACCCAGAAGACCCCGGGAGGCTACGTGACACCGAGGGAGGCCCCGGTGAAGCTCCAGGAGGCTCCACGACACCCTGGGAGGCCCCCAATGAGGTCCCATGAAACCCCAGGAGGCCCTGGTGAGGTCCCAGGAGGCTCCACGACACTCTGGGAGTCTCCAGGAGCCTCCATCACACCCTGGGATGCACTGGTGAGGCCCCAGGAGGCTCCAAAACACCCCAGGGAGGCCCCAAGAGGGTCCATGACACCCCAGGAGGCCCCAGTATGACCCCAGGAGGCTCCACGACACCCCTGGAGGCCCCGGTGTGGCCCCAGGGGACCCCACGACAGCCTGGAAGGCCCCAGAAGGCCCGATGACACCCCAGGAGGCCCTAGAGAGGCCCCAGGAGGTTCCACAACACCCCAGGAGGCTCCAGGAGGCACCAGGAGGCCCCGGAAGGCCCCACGACACCCCAGGAGGCCCCAGGAGGCTCCAGGAGGCCCCACGACACCCCAGGAGGCCCCACGACACCCCAGGAGGCCCCAGGAGGCTCCAGGAGGCCCCACAACACCCCAGGAGGCCCTGGTGAGGCCCCAGGAGGCCCCACGACACCCCAGGAGGCTCCAGAAGGTTCCAGGAGGCCCCATGACACTCCGGGAGGCCCCAGGAGGACCCACAACACCCCAGGAGGCTCCAGAAGGCCCCACGACACCCCGGGAGGCTCCAGGAGGCTCCAGAAGGCCCCACGACACCCCAGGAGGCCCCAGGAGGCCCCACGAAACCCCAGGAGGTTCCAGGAGGCCCCACGACACCCCAGCGAGGCCCCAGAAGGTTCCAGGAGGCCCCAGGACACTCCAGGAGGCCCCAGGAGGCCCCACGACACCCCAGCGAGGTCCCAGGAGGCCCCACAACATGCCAGGAGGACCCAGGAGGCTCCACAACACCCCAGGAGGCCCCAGAAGGTTCCAGGAGGCCCCAGGACACTCCAGGAGGCCCCA